>NC_080418.1:47845452-48145452 GCF_029873635.1 Malania oleifera
TATAATTTACATTGTAATATATAGTCATATCTGTAATAAGGTTTGTAATAGTAATCTAGGATATGACTTGTATGCTCATCACCTGCACATCATGCACACAACATATAGTGTGAGCTCAACTTGACCATAGTAAGACCCTTGGCTCCCACACACATACACACATTGCATAAAATATGAGTGTGCTATAATTGTGCTTAAAATTGTCAAAATCTAAGCAAATTAAGAGGAGTCGGGCGACCGAACCTTTGGAGTAAAAAACTCCTCGGGTGCCCGAACTCTGAAAGTAAAAAATGTTGACCACCCCTCGGGTGACCGAACCTCAAATGCACACATCTTACCCGGGCGCCCGAACCCTTTGAAGGGACTATTCACCAACTCAGGCGCCCTACGATTTTAGTTCAAATATATCCCCGGGCAACCGAACTGCTGCCTTCGGGCCACCGAAAGCACGATCGGGTACCCGAAGTCACGAAGCTTGGGTACTAACTTTGATTTGGGCTGCCAAACCATTATTCGGGCTACCGAACTTAGTTACAGAACTTTTTGAACTGTGTCTTATTGGGCGACCGAACCAAGGTTCAGCCACCCGAACCTCGCCCGGTTAAAATTATTTTAACCACGGTAAAACAAAGTTATTTTGGGCTAATTGAATTTTAATCTTTTGAGACTTCTTTAATAATACCCATCCTGTCCCAAACGGTTATATTTTTTCACCTGGCTATAAATATGTTCTCATTTGCATGATTAGGGGGTGATTAAGAAAAAGTAATTAGCAATATACTCTCTCTATCTTGAAAATCCTTTTCTTCTTGCTTCCTTTGATAAAATCTGAGATTGTGAAAGTTCTTTGTGTGTTATTGTGATTGTTATACAGTGCTAAATTCTCCCATTTGTATGTTTGTTATATATATTTTTATTGGGGAGTTTTAGCCTAGGTTTAACCCACGGATTTCCTATTCATAAATCTAGTGTGGGATTAAACCAAGGAAGCTTTGGATATTGCACTTCATTGCAAGTATCTAAAAGTTCTGATTTTGGTGTGCAAAAATTTTTTCAAACAAGCAAGCAACCCTTTCAAACTAGCTTTGTGTTCATTTCATTGAAGAAAATATTTTTGAAACTAGTTTGAGAATCTGCATAGCATACTTGGAATATTGATGTATTGTAGAAATATTTTGTTTAGATTCCAAGTCATTGCTTGTGTTGATTACTCTTGAGCATCATACTGATTGTATTGTGTTGAATACTTTTGAGCTTCATATTGACTATAATGTGTTGAGCATTGATTAAGCAAAAAGCACATCACTGAGCTTACACTATATTCATGTGACTGATGTGTTTGTGATTGAGCGTATTACTTGGGTACAAATTTGTTTTACGTGAAAGCACTATTTCATTGTACCGTTTGATTGTAAATCTTAGTGATTCCAGGTGTGGCTTGAGGGGGCAGTAATCCAGCCCAATAAGAATTGGTGTAAAGGTTGAGGTCAGACCTGTGCTAATTGACATGGTTTGTATAGGTGCCGCTCCACCCGGTTAAGTGAGCAAGTGATAGTGATAATCCTTGTGCTTGTTACCCAAGGCGGGGACGTAGGAAAATTGGCCAAACCTTGATAACATTTTTGTGTGTCACTCTTACTTTATTGTTTTTCTAGTGCATGTGCTGTTAATTAAATTGCTTCATTTAATTCCTGTTATATTTATATTGCTCGCACTAGATTGACCATAGGGTTGTGAACATACTGTTGTTAGGAGGAATATCTAGGTGTTAAATTTTAAAAATACTAATTCACCCCCCCTCTTGGGTTCACTGTAAAGCTAAAAAAAGTCTATAAATACATGGTTTTACAAATCAAAACTTACCAAGAATTGTAAAATCTACTCAAAGCTCTTTTGCATACAAAGTTCCAACTTGCTCAACTACTTGCAATCTGAAAGTGTTGGTATTTTGAAAGAGCTGATCATCAATCCCTGAGTTCTACTTACTGATTTCTCATCTGGAGAAAAGGGAACTTGGTGAATTCTAATCTTGAGCTTCAAATTGTATTTCATTTTTGATATTTAAATTTTGAAGTATATAGATTTGAATTGTACTAACTTGCTCTGTGTGTAAGCACTCTTTGTACACATCCTCTTGTTGATTCTCTTGTAGTTATTAGACGATTCCATGCTTGTTGGATAGTTGACTGAACGAGAGTACATCGTTTGGAGAGGCAGACTCTAGCCTGCTTGAAGGAGTGGTTGTAAAACTTGTTGTTCCGCCCAATAAAGGAACTAAGATAGTGGAATCCTTTGAAGGTTTGCCAAAGGCGAGGATGTAGGCTGTGTTGAAGTAGAACCTCGTAAAATCTCTGTGTCTCTCTCTCTTCCTTACTCTTTATTTTTTGCACAATATATTATTGTGAATGATAAGTGCAGGTTGGAGGGATTAAAAATCCATATTTAATGAAGACTCTTGATTTTTAGAAAGTATGTTTTAATTAATCGTTTGAGGAAACCCACAAGGGAGTATGTTGGTTAATTTGCGAAAATATTGATCAAGGAAGCGCAATACAAAAATTCATTCAAAGCAAGTTTGCAAACAGCTACAGAGCATCTGACAAAAGGCATAAAGAAATCTTGAATGATTGTTTGACTTTCATACTTTGGTTGATTGGATTGTGTGTTTAATTTTTCAATACCTTGTGGTGTGATTTGTTTATAATTATAAGTTGATTAAGTTACTTTCTTGTTGTTGCATTTAGACAAATAAAAAGTTAAAAAGAGGATATATTTTTAAATAATCCAATTCACCCCCCCTTTTGAGAAAGTTATTCTAATTTCATTATATTTTTTAGAAAATATCCCACAATAATATATATAGTTATGAACTCTAAGGATATGTAATCAAGTGGTTTTGTAATATCGAAAATGTCAAGTCTTTAAATGAATACACACTTGAATCAAAAATATTTAACCAATGGCAAAGCTTTTCTCAAGTATTAATCTTGTCAAAACAATCTATATGTATATAAATATACTCAAGATCAATCTTTCTAATAATATTCAATAATAGATGTTGAGATAAAAAACTCTTTAAAAATAAGTACTAACAAACAAATCGATTTACCAAACCTCAATACCAAGTTGAATGCACAACAATTGCTAGAATGCCTTTTGAAAATCAAGGTAGCCTTAGCTCAGATTTGACATACAAGCTTTAAAATCCCAAACAAAAAATTCAGCTGTGTGTTCAATGCTCGCCCAAGTTGTGCTAAATGTTCAATACACTCAATCATATGCCAAAGGTTGGGGCACCAGGGTTTAGATGTTGATTATATAGGTAACCTTGCCCTTAGGTTGAATCCTAACCATTGGATCAACTTGATTAAAAAATAACTTGCGTGTTCTCTCATTAATGATTAAATTTTTGATCTTTCTGCATGTTCAAACGACAGAGGAGTAGGGCTTAGACAACTGAAGTTCCTTAGAATTTTGAAAAATTAACCTGGACACAGGGTCAGACATTTAAAGTTTGGGTTTAGACTTTTGAAGTTACGGGTTCAGACGACTGAAGTCAAGGTTTAGTTTTCTGGTGTGCTTCTATATGTTTCTGTGTTTCTCTAATAATTCTTCAGATGACTGAACTTAATCTTTGGTCTTCAAAGGAAATTCTTCAGATGACTGAGTTTAAACTTCGATTTTTTGAAGTTGAATCTTCAGACGACTGAGTATACACTTCAGTCTTCTGAAGTTGACATTTCAGACTTCTGGGCAGGACTTCGGTCTTCTGAACAGAACATTTTCTGGATTTTTTGTTTTTAGTTTCAGAAATCTATTTTTCTCTCTTTCTTTGCTCTTTTATAAAATATTTTTTGTGATTTCAAAAAATCTCTAAGTCCATAAATATCCCCTAAAGATGTTCATAAGATGCATGAGTCCTAAGGTCAGTCTAGGGTATATTTTGAGTTTCAAATTAAATCATATGAAATATGTAAATACATTCAGTTTTAAATACCCATTCCCATGATGATCTTGAACTTGCCGCTTGCATCTTTATTCTTCTACTCTTTTAATTCCATGGATTGTGCCAAGATGTATATACTTTAATCTTCATGACTTCTATGACTTTCTAGCCTTCTGTGCATGCTAAATATTGTTCCTGTTCACAATCCCAATGCATAGATCAAATACCAAGTGATTTTTCATTATCAAAATAGGATTGGACTCATAGAGTCAACAATCTCCCATTTTTTTATGATGACAAATACACGAGAAAAAATATAGAATGGGCTATTCCTAACAAGGCTCCCCCTCAAATAATGCATAATCAAATATGCAGCATCAAATATTCAGCAAATGAAATATGCTCATACACAATTAGTTTTGCCAACTATTTTTGCTATAAGATGATATTCTTCTCCCCTTTTTGACATCAATAAAAAGGTGTATAACAATACATGAATGGACATAACCTTATATTCTTCTCGCCCTTTAAATCTTAAAGTTTTAAACTTATTCAACCATAAAATTTTAAAAATTGTACTATTAAATTTCTCTCCCTGTGTTAATGCAATTTATTTCTCCCCCTTTCTAATGCAGAAAGTTGTGTCGTTGAATTTAAATTGTAATGTGAACATACACAATGTGGCAAATTTCATATACATGGATAAGCAAACACAGTCATTAAAGTTCAAAAATTATGTGAGGATTAACATGTCCAAGTTTATATGCTCTTATCATGATATGAGTTTAATACCAAATGAAAGCAAATGTGATACCAAATGGGAACAAATAAGCTGAATTTGAAATTTTTAACCAATTGTGAATATTAAGTGACATTGCTCCCCCTGAATTATGTCATCAATATAATTCTACATAGTCTCTCGACTATGCATCAGGCTTAATTCACGCCTAATTTGGATAAACCTATCCTCTGCAAGTGGTTTTGTGAATATGTCTACCCATTGTTCATCTGTGCATACAAACTCAAGTGTCACATCTCCTTTTTGCACATGATCATGAAGAAAATGATGTCTTATTTCTATATGTTTAGTTCGTGAATGTAATATTGGATTCTTTGAGATGTTTATTGCATTCGTTTTGTCGCATCTTATAGGAATTGTGTTATAACTTAATCCAAAATCCATCAGTTGTTGCTTCATGTATAGTGTTTGAGCACAACAACTTCCTACCGCTATGTATTCTGCCTCGTCTGTGGAAAGAGCTACTGAATTCTGCTTCTTGGAAAACCAAGAGACTAACAAATGTCCTAAGAAATGACATATACCACTCATGCTCTTCCTATCCACTTTGCTACCAGCAAAATCAGCATCTGAATAGTTGATAATCTCAAAATATGTATACTTAGGATACCATAACCCAAGTTCCACGGTTCCTATTAGGTATCTAAGTATTCGTTTGATAGCTAACAAATGTAACTCTTTTGGTGCAACCTAAAATCTTATGCACAAACATACGCTGAACATTATGTCAGGTCTGCTAGCAGTCAGATATAGTAAGCTACTAATCATTCCACGATAGAGCTTGACATCTACTGGTATACCTTGTTCATCTTTGTCTAATTTCAAAGAAGAGCTCATCGGTGTTCCTAGTATTTTTCCATCTTCCATATTAAACTTTTTGAGTAGATCTTTAATGTACTTCGATTGATTTATAAAGATTCCATGTTTTGCTTGTTTGATATGAAGTCCTAGGAAGAAATTTAGTTCACCCATCATGCTCATCTCAAATTCATTTTGCATAATGCTAGCAAACTTATTGCACAAGTCTTTATTTGTAGCTCCAAATATGACATCATCTACATATACTTGAACTAGGAGCATATAATCTTTTGTAGACTTTATGAAAAGTGTTGTGTCTATCCTCCCTTTGATAAATCCATTGTCCAGCAGAAATCTGCTTAGTCTCTCATACCAAGCTGTAGGAGCTAGCCTTAAACTATACAAGGCTTTTGTTAGTCTATAAACGTGATCTGGATTCTTATGGTTTCAAAGCCTAGGGGTTGTTCTACATATACCTCTTCATTTATGTAGCCATTTAAAAATGTGCTTTTGACATCCATTTGATATAACTTGAAATCCTTAAAAGCAGCATAGGCTAAAAGCATTCGAATGGCTTCCATTCTAGCTATAGGTGCAAAGGTTTCTTCAAAATCTATTCCTTCTTCCTGGTTATATCCCTGCGCTATTAGTCTAGCCTTATTTCTAACAACTATCCCATGTTCATCTTTCTTGTTCTTATATATCCATTTTGTTCCAATAATTGTCTTATCCTAAGGTCTAGGAACTAATGTCCATACTTTGTGTCTCTCAAACTGGTTTAACTCTTCTTGCATGGACATCACCCACAATTCATCCTCAATTGCTTCACTTACATTCCTAGGTTCTTCTTGAGATAGAAATGCAAAATGACTAATCATATTCCTAAGTGAGGATCGTGTGGCTACTCCACGTAATGGTTCACCTATTATTTGATCAACGGGATGACTCTTTATGTATTTCCATTCTCTAGGTAGTTCATTAACCTTATTTTCAATTTGATTAGTTTCAGCGGATGGTTCCTTAATTTCATTTCTCTTTTCTGAATCATTTTTAATGGACATTTTTTCAAATTCCTTATTTATCTAAATTTCATCTTCATTAGTCCTTTTAGAGAAGGGATTTGACTCATCTAATACTACATGAATGGATTCTATAACGATTAATGTTCGTTTATTATATACTTTGTAGGCTTTACTATCTACGGCATACCCTAGGAAGATACCTTCATTTGATTTCACATCAAACTTTTCTAAATGTTCATTTTCTCTAAGCACAAAACATTTAAAGCCAAACACATGAAAATATGATAAGTTTGGTCTATGGCCATTCCATAATTCGTACAGAGTCTTATTTAGAGATGGTCAAATCAAAATTTTGTTTAGAACATAGCAGGCAGTATTTACTTCCTCAGTCCAGAAGTATTTAGGTAGTTTATGTTCGTTAAGCATAGTTTTGGCCATTTCTTGTATAGACCTATTATTCCTTTCAACTACACCATTCTGCAGTGGTGTTCTAGGAGCTGAAAAATTATGAGCTAATCCTAATGAATTGCAGTAGTCTTCCATGCTTTGATTTTTAAATTCTCTACCCCTATCACTGCGAATTTTAGTGACAGTATAACCCTTTTCATTTTGAATTTTCTTACATAGATTTATGAATTGTTCACACGCTTCATCTTTGTGACCTAAAAAGAGTACCCATGTATATCTTGAATAATCATCAACTATGACGAATTGATATGATTTTCCTCCTAAACTCTAAGTTGAGTTTGGACCAAATAAGTCTAAGTGTAGCATTTGAAGTGGCCTAGTAGTAGAGATTAATTTCTTCTTCTTAAAGCTTGTTCTTGCTTGTTTTCCTAGTTGGCATACATCACATATTTTATCTTTCACGAATTTAATCTTAGGCAATCCCTTAACTAATTCTTCCTTAACAAATTTAGATATTAAGTCCATGTTTACATGTCCTAGTCTCCTATGCAAAATCCAACCAATCTCATTTATAGTAGAAAAACAAGTAACATGTTGAGAAGCAAGATTATCAAGGCTAGTGGTGTATAAATTTTCATGACAATCAGCAGTAAATAATATTTTGTTTTCAGATTTGTTCTCTACAGTGCATTTGTCATGTTCAAATGAGATTTTATAACCTTTATCACATAGTTGATTAATACTCAATAAGTTGTGTTTCAATCCATCAACTAACAACACATTATCAATGACAAGTGAAGGTTCCTTACCAACTTTACCAACTCCAATGATTTTACCTTTAGAGTTATCCCCAAATGTAAATAATCCTTCATCTTTGGATATGATAGATGCGAATTTAGCTTTATCTCCTATCATGTGTCCCGAGCATCCGCTATCCATATACCACTTGTCCTTCGAGGAGGACAATCTCAAGCACATCTGCAGGACATAATCAGATAACTACTTTTGGTACCCTGATCTTCTTAGGCCCATGGGGGTTAGTACTAGATTCTCCTTTGACTTTCCAGACTTTCTTAAGTTTTACATCTTTATTTTTATTTTTAAAAGGACAGACAAATTTTATGTGACCCGACCTCTTACTAAAACAAGTAATATTTTTATGATAGTCTTTAGTTGGAACATATGATTTTGACTCTCTTACAAAATATCCCTTGTAGAGATGTCTCTGTTTTAAATTCTCCTTCCCATTAAAATCAAGACCTTCCTTCTCTAGGGAATTTCTTTGAGCTCCTAGGAGTTTTTTAAAATTATTTTGACCTTATATAAATTTACAAATAATCTTAGATTTATCTTTCAAATTCTTTTCTAAATCCTCAATTTTCAAATCTTTGTCTTTCATGAGAGATGCAGGAGATTCATTTTGACGTTCAACTAACTTTGAAAATTCTTTCAATTTTAATTTCAAAACAAAATTTTTCTTATTCATTTTCTCAAGATTTTAAAGGGTATAAAAATATTCCTAATGCAATTCATCATACAAAAGCATGCTATTTTCATTTTCTGAATCATTTGAATAGTAAGATGAAGTAGAGCAAGACAATTGTACCTCGTGGTCATCATGAGCCATCAGACATAGATTCGCAATCTTATCATCGTTGGATTCAAATTATAAACTATTGGTACTGTGTGTGTCCTAGACCACCTTTAGAGCCTTTTTCTTCTTCTTCTTAGACACTTTCTTCAGCTGGGGACAATCTGGCTTGATGTGTCCAAATTCTCTACAGTTATAACACATAGGAGGATCATCTTTTTGCTTCCTTTTGCTTGACTCTCCCTTTTCTGGTTTTGAGCCCTTGAATTTTTTAATGTATTTCTTGTTCTTTCTCATGAACTCTCCAAATTTGTTAATGATGAGTGCCATGTTATCCTTCGATTTTGAATCATTTCCCTCACTAGAGTAGTGAGATAATGCTATAAGTTTTGTGGCTTTCTTTGCTTTAATTGCTCATTCTTCCTCTTATTTATTGCAAGTTCATAGGTGATGAGCGATCCAATTAGTTCATCAAGAGACATCTCCTTGAGATTTCTCCCTTATGCTATTGCAGTAGTTTTAGCTTTCCAAACTGGTGGTAGTCCCCTGAGTATTTTCCTGATAAACTCATAAGTAGGGTAAGATTTGCCAAGAGCATTTAAAGAATTCGTGATGTGTGTGAATCTAGTGTACATGGATTGAATAGATTCATCAGCAGTCATTGTAAATGCTTCATACTCACTTGTGAGCATGTTTATCCTACTATATTTCACTTCCTTGGTACCTTCATATATAACTTCTATTTTTTCCCAAATCTTTTTAGCAGTGTTATAGACCATTACCCTATTAAACCCATTTACATCTAGTGCAGAGAATAAAAGATTCATTACAGTAGCATTTATTTGCACTGATTTCCAGTTCTCTTCATTATACTCATCTTTAGTTTTAGGTACATTAACCTTATCAACTACTTTCATAGGGACATGGTTTCCCTTGGAAACAATTTTTCACACTTTCCAATCCACATTTAAAAGATATATACTCATCCTTCCAGTATGTGTAATTTACACCACAGAAAATAGGTGGCTTAGTGGACGAGTATCCCTCACCGAATGGAGTTACACCGATGTGTGCCATGAGATCATTTTACAAATTGAACAATTAAGTCTATGTAGACTCGCTCTAATACTAAATGTTAATTCAGGTGTAATCCTAAGAGGTGGAGTGAATTGGGTATTTTTAAAAACCTTTAATATTATTTACCACTTAATCCCTATTTCTATATTTAACAAATTAATTGCAGGGGTTTGAAAAAGATTCAAATTATTATCTCAATGAATTTAATTTTACCCAATTAATTATCAAGTGCGTGTGGGGTTATTCAACATACACACGTGCAAGATAAGTAATGAAATGCATTGCGGAAATTAGTAGGAGTAAAGGAAGCGAGAAGGCAAACACAGTTTTTACGAGGTTCAGTCAACTTGGCCTACGTCCTCGCCTTGAGCAACCCACTCAAGGATTCCCCTAAATCCCTGCTCCTTTAACCGGGATGGAGCTTCCCTTACATTTGTTGCTTACAAGAGACACAACTTCCTCCTTACCCAGTTCACAACCCAAACTGTGATTACAATATAGAATTCCAAATCTAGAAAACAACTCAATATTGCTTCTATCAAAGCTAGTGAGTACAATGGAAAACCTAACATATATCCATATGATAAAACTTGAAGTTCTGTATGTATGTAATGGTATAATCGTTATATGAATGATATGCTTTACCGAATTTCCCTTTTATCAAATCTCCCAAAATAATTATATAAGTAAATGCTTTGGAGAACTTAGGGTTCTATTTCAACTTTCTAGATGCACGAATACCAAATGTGATCTTATTAAAAAAAATTTTCTTGAATATTATAAAGATCTAGATCAATAAGTTTTCTTCCAAATATCCAAAACAAAATATAATCTTTGTTTATGAATACGTATATATATATATGATATGAGTTCCAAATATCAAAAAGCTAATACAATATTTTTCAGAAAATATCCCACAATAATATATATAGTTATGAACTCTAAGGATATTTAATCAAGTGGTTTTGTAATATAAAAAATGTCATGTCTTTAAATGAATACACACCTGAATAAAAAATATTTAACCAATGGCAAAACTTTTCTCAAGTAGTAATCTTGTCAAAACTATAATGACCCAAAAAATAATGGTATTTAAATAATAATAAAAGAGAGAAAATGGGAATATAAAAGGAGGAGTTAGTAGACTTCGTTGACAAATGTTTCGCATTCGTTGATGACGTGACACTTTGGGCTCGTCAATGAGGTGACGTGGCTTGTCGACGAAGCTCATAGTATAAATAGTCTAAAACTTGGATTTTTACACAAAAAATCAAAAAAATCCTTAGTCTCTCTCCTTTCTACGGTTTCTCTCTCCTCTCTCTTCAATTTTAGCTCCGATGTTCGCCGAATTGACGATCTGAGGCCACCACAATGCTTCTGGGGAAGTTCTCTCCAAGTCCGCCGGAGGGAATCGTTGGTTTGGCAAAGTTGGAATTCATCCCCGAGTTAAGGTAAGACTTTTTATGCAAATTTTGGTCTTCCCATAGTTATAGGAAATGATATTTATGGAAAAATATTAAAGTTTAGTTCTGAGAGTTGTCGTTTTTAGGGTGTTGAATGGAGAACCTTGCAGGTGCAGGATGAGTGTATTTTAGGGGGGGGAGGGTTTCTTCTCAGAAATCATGTAATTGAATAAACTAAAATAGTTATTTTCCATACAAATTATTATTATTTATCAGCAAATTAATTTTCAAAAAAGCATGTATTATATTTGTATATTATGGAGAAAATGCATCTTTGAGAAAATACTCCTATTATGTTAAAATGTACATATATGCATGAAATGCTAGAAATAATGATTTTAGAATATAATGTATGGTTTTATACAGCAATTTGTGGCATGAATATTATTTTGCATGGGAAGTATTATGATATGGCAATTTTATGAATAAAGTATGTTTTTAGGAATTATGAAATAATGCAGTACATTATGGTTTCAAAATACATGATAAATGAATTATTTATTAAGAATGATATGTATGAAATGTTTGACTTAAGGCCGTGATTGATAGCCAGCACATGGCTGTGTTTTACGTATGATTTTGGCATAAGGCTGTATTTATGAATGTTCGGTGCAAGGCCTCAGAAATGAAAGAAACTGGCACAAGGCCATATCTATGGATGTTATTTCAGAAAATGCTATCAATATATTTATGTTAGACAAATATATTATCATGTATTATATGTTATCAAAACCCAGATGATAGTTCAGTTAAGTTACAGGAGCACGGTACCATTGTTATACAGATAAGATATTATGTTCAAACTTGTGCTAACCGCCCCATAAGGGGGTGGGAGATGGATAGTCGATGTGGCTTTCAGTGTAGAGTTGTAGACATCCACTTGGCAATCCAGACTAGGGTGTGGCAGGCCTATTGTACTTACAAACATTTTTGACTCAGTAGTGGTTTGGCAGCCATTGTCAAGTCCTGCCTTCGAGCTGCACAACCCATCATGGGGGGTAATACATGACATCTGCTAGCTATACATCCTAGGTAAATTTCAGTATTATCAGTTATATCAGACATTTCATGATCAGTATTGTTGGCCTTACAAGGCTTAATATCCTATTTTGATGCTAACAAACAAGTAGAACTTTACATGTTTTGTTTAATTTATATATTTTAAGGACTCAAGGATAGAGCGTTAAAGAATTGATGAAAGCTTGTACTTCAAAGAATGAATTCAATATGAAACTTAAAGCATGGATTCAAAAATGGATTTAAAGTTTAAAGCCTGAAGATCATGAGAGCATTGATATTAAAGAAAAAGCTTCAAGAATAAAATCCCAAGTGATCAATATGGAAAGCTCAAAGAAAGATGAAGCAAGCATAAAGACGTCAAGGAATTCAAGGATTGAAAATTTGAAAGAGTTTAGGAAATTTCATGTAAGTACTTCAAATAATTTCAATATGGATACATGAAACTCTTAGGTTAATATCTTGGACCTAGCTACCTTTGAACATACTTGGAAAATATTTTTATAAGGTCAAAAATTGTTTCAAAAAGGTTAGAATCATTTTTGGAATGAAAAAGCACCAAAAAGAGGATTTTCAAAATGCTGTTAATTTTTCTACATCTACATTGATATGTATTGTTCTCTATCAAAACATCTTTATTTTAAAATGTGTTCAACATAAAATTTGTAGGATTTGCTCTTATATTTCATTTGACATAAAGATAGTCAAATTTGGAGCTATATAGAAAATTGTATAACTGAAAAATAGAAGGGTGCTTGAAGTTGACAGCAGCATGTGTGCATGACAGGCGACTGTCTGAACAGGACAGGCGCCTGGGTGGTCGTGTTAGGCGACTGCCTTAGTTATGGCAGGTGATTTCCAGGCTACTGCCACTACTGTTTCTTTAAAAATAACATGACAGGCGACTGGAGGATTGGGCAGGCGACTGCCACACGACTGTTTTGATTTTTTTCTCAAAACAGTCAAATTTTTAAATGGGGTTGTTTGTGGCTCAAAATTTACGAAACTTGGGGGATATTTGAACACACTTGGGTACCAAGTTACTTACCTTTTTAGAGTCTATAAATAAGCCTCAAAGATTATTGAATCACACAACCAAGTATTAAAATTCAGCAAAAATTCAGCAACTCTCTCAAATTGCTCTCAAACTCTCAAGGCTCTCTCTTGCTCTTAACTTGCACAAAGCATACTGAGTTCTTGTTGATTTTACTCACCAAGTTTGTGCTACAATTCTAAAATATTTCATTCATTGAAAGAATTAAATTGGTGATATCCTTGAGCTTCAATTTGAATATTCATATTGTTATTTACTTTGAAGTATATTAGTTTTTAAATTGTTGTACTAATCAGCTCTTTGTGTGAGCAAGTTCTTGTACACAAATATTTGAATTATTTCTTGTAGATTGATGATTCCAAGGGTTGTTTGGATCGTTGGCTAAGCAAGGGGACATTGCTTAGAGGGGCGGGCTCTAGCCTATGTAAGGAGTGACCGGACGAGGGGATATCGTTTGGAGAAGGCGGGCTCTAACCTTAACCAAGGAGTGTTGTAAAGGTTTGTTCCACCCGTCAATGGAAAAAGTTTAGTGAATCTTTTGGTGGTTTGCCAAAGGCGAGGATGTAGACTAGGTATAAGCCGAACCTCGTAAAAATCTCTATCTCACTCTCTCTTTCCCTATTCTTTATTTTCAGTATATATTTAAATTGCGTGGATGGTTTAAATTTGAAGATCATATAAACTACGTATATTTGGAAATCAAACAAACTTAAGGTTTAATTTTGATTTGGGTTGCGGAAAATCGAAAGGGAGTACGTTGGTTACACCATATCTTGCAGAAACCATACGGGAGTACGTTATTTGGTTAACATCCCAAAGATAAATTTACCAAGAGTTTATTTGAATTCTAAATAATTGGAAAGAGTAATTGGATTCATTTATATAGGGCTTTACATCAGCAAGCATAAATTCTCATTCACTACAGGGCTTGGTTCAAATTTGACTAATATCAACAAACAACCATCTTGTGTTTTTATATTACATAAGTGCTGTGTATTGGCTTGGTTGTTTGCTTTCTAATTATAGTTGATTTATTTGGTTGAATGATTGGATGTTTGTATGGTTAAGAATTAAGTAAAGAAACTAAGTTCTTGAGTGCTTAACAAATTAAACAAACAAGTCACGAATTGGTTAAAAGAAATAAAAGAAGTTTAAGAATTCGACAAAGAAATTAAAAGAAATTTTTTAAAAGTCCAATTCACCCCCCTCTTGGGAAGCTATTCCTAATTTCAAGTATAAATTATTAGAAATTATGAAAGCTATGATCATTCAGATATGCTATCATGAATGTTTTCCAAAATATGAAATGTATTGTATATGTATTATAGCATTAAATGTTCATGTTATCACACAACTGTATTTAGTTTATTTTCCCTTACTGAGAAGTGTCTCACCCCTGAACATTAAATAATTTTTAGGAAACCTAGAAAGACTGGGGGATTGAGGTCATCGTTGAGTTAGTTATGCTACCCCGCTAAGAGGGTAAGTTTGACCTAGGATCAGGAGATTTTGATATGGGATCCTAGAGATATTTTTGTATTTTAGAGAGATTGTATATAAACACCATGTTTTGGATTATATTTGACTCTGGTATTATCTACTTTGTGGTTATGAGATGGTGATTTACATTTACAACTACCTAGGTTCCGCTTTGTTTGACAGGTGTTCCTGTGACCCATGGGTTCGGGTTAACTATTTTACTTATTATGTTTTATTATATGATAAGATAAGCAGGTCATTACAGTTTGGTATCAAAACCTAGGATACAAGGTTCTGTAGACTCTAGAATGCAGTAGTAATAATACCAGAATATAGGATAAAGGAATTTGAGGTCTGGTTTTGTAGTCTAGATGTAGGACTTTCGTGGTGGTTTGTGTGATTTTCCTGGGATGACGATTTCAGGAAAGTCATGGTAAACTATCGTTGGGTTAGGTATCTAGGTTGCAAGATTGAACCTTGAATTAAGATCAGGAGAGATGAATTAATTAGGAATATATTATATTGGTTGGATGATATGCACAGTGAAGGGGTTTTGAGTTAAGTTATTTTTTTTCGGGATGGACCCTGGTGGTAGTAGTGCCCATGTCAGTGGTAATGAGGGTGCTGGACCATCAGGAGCTGCAAGTGGTGATTCAGATGTCGTATTATGCAGTGTGGCACAACAAGTCATGGCTGAGATTGCCAAGAGCTCGAGGGAACAGGGTGGTCTGTCAGCAAGCCATGGTAGCTCGATCGAGAAATTCATTAAGATGAATCCTCCAGCATTCTTAGAAGAAATTGATCCTGCAGTCGCTGAAAGCTGGGTGTAGGAGATCAAAAAAGTATTTGCAATGTTGTAGTGTTCGGAGGAGCAGACTGTGTTGTTTGCTACCTACAGATTGACTGGAGAGGCCAAGAGGTGGTGGACGGCGGTAAAAATCGTAGGGCAGCAGAGGACAGTACCTATAGAGATGACGTGGGAGCGATTTAAGGAGATATTCTTCGACATGTATTTTCTGGCTTCATTTAAAAAAGCTAAGATTGAGAAGTTCCTGAATCTGAAGCAGAGACAGTAGACCATGCAACAGTACGCGGCGAGGTTCATTGAACTATCTCGCTTCACCCCGTACATTATTCCAGATGAGGCGAAAATGGTATGATAGTTTGAAAGAGGTTTGAGAAGAGAAATATATAAGTAGGTGTCAATATTGAAGTTGCAGAATTTTGTGGATCTGGTAGATAGGGCCACTATAACAGAGGTTGGGGAGTGGACGGAGGCTGAGGAGTAGAGACAGAAGAAGAGATCCACACCTTCTGGTACTCACCAGGGAGTCGAGCATGGTTTGTGGAAGAGAGGTTCTAATGACCCGAAGAATAATGTTATTTATATAATAAAGAGGGAGGGAAATAGGAACAGAAATAGAAGGAGGTAGCAGACTTTTCTCAAGGAATTTTCTTATGGCCATGTCAACGAACACAGGGGATTCGTCGACGAGGGTACAAGAGGGTCTCGTCGACTAGTGCATGTTTCGTCGACGAGAAGATACCGAGAGAATGTTTTGGGCGATTCTGAATTTCATCGACGAAGGGGAGAGTTTGTTAACGAATTGCCTATTAGACTCGTTGACGTGATGACGTGGCTCGTCGACGAAGGCCGTAGTATAAATAACCTTAAACTTGGTTTAGTTGTAGAAAAATCAACGCAAATCTTCCCCTCTCTCTCTCTCCTATGGTCTCTCCTCCATCTCTCTTCAATTTCGGCCCTGTTGTTCACCCGATCTACAATCTTAGGTCACCATGATGCTCCTGGCAGAGTTCTCTTCAAGTCTGCTGGGGTGGATCATTGATGGGATCGAGTTGAATTTCTCCCTAGAATTAGGGTAAGGTCTTTTATTCAGTTTTTGGCCTTCTAGCAGTTGTAGGAAATGATGGAGACAAAAGAAATAAGATATTTAGTTCTAGCGAATGCTGTTTTCAGGGAATTTAGTGGGAAACCTTGTGGGTGCAAGACAGATATACTGTAGGGGCTTTCCAGCAGTCAGGTAAGGGAAATATGCTATGCTAGGAAACCCTTTTACGATTTCAGTATGAACTATATGTTTTTATCAAATTATTACTCAGATTATATATATATATATATTTATTTATTTATAGTTTCCAGAACCTGATAATATTAATATTTATTTGTGTGGCTTGAGTTAATAACAGAATAGTACTATATTTATAGAATTTGTGAATACCATGTTTATAGTTATTAATAGAAATACCATGATATTTGCATGTTTATAGAATGACAAATTTTTGAGTGTACAGTATACTCAGAAATATGCATTTTCAGTAATTTCAGAATAACATGTTTATCAGTACCATAATGCCTCGATATATAGATATTCAGACAATAGTTCAGTTATATTGAAATTAGATTTTCAGTTAGTTTATTTAGAGTTTTAAATAAATTTTATGGGGTTATGATTATTTTGGAAACCATAGTAAAAATAGTATACTACAGATATCAGTTACCAATATAGTATCAGACCCTGATGAATCAGATAGCAGAGCATGATATCGTAGCTATAGATATTCAGTTCAGAGTGCAACCACTTTACTCAGACAGTAAGTGTTATGAGGTCGATCGTGCCCACGTCGAGATAGGCTCTCCATCAGATATGGATTAAGGTGGCCGATCAGACTGTCAAAGTTCAGTTGACTTACCATGGTTGGCTAGCTAGCATAGGTCCTACCTTCGGGCCGCACAACCCCTGTCATGAGGGGTTAAATCATGACATACAACCATCTAGGGAAATTTTTCAAATATTATGAGTACTATTAGACTTTCATGAATAGTAGTATTAATATGAAAAGTAATTTCATATAGATTGGCAAGTTAAATTATGCAGTTAATGGTTTTATTATACGTTATGTAATATTAGCATTTTTAGTTTTAATTATTCATACTATTCTTAAATTAGATTATTTTTACCAAACTATAGCTCGGTGGCCATACACTAGTAATAGCATGTTTTGTCTTACTAAGCGTTGACTCATCCCAGTATTGAATTGTTTTTCAGGTGAACCAGCTAGGCGAGCGGAGTAGGCTTGTGGGTAGAAGGGCTGTTGTACTGCCTTTTTTTTATTTTTATTATTTAGAGTAAGTATTTTTGGGTGGCATGTTTTTGTAAACCCTTAGTATTAGTAAGGGTAGTTTCGAGAGAATAGTGATATATGTATAATTTATGGTATAAATAGATGCTCTAGTATTGTAATTTATGTGGTTATGTTTATATATGTGGCTTTCCGCTGTTTAGGTTAATGTTTGATATTAATATTGGGGACGAGATTTTATTTTTATTAGCAGGTCGTAAAGGTGGCTACTACAGAGACCGGGAGGCTGGAGACAGGGACTCGTGGTTTTCAAGGTATGTAGCCACTTCCAGTTTTCCTGACTTGTGGGAAGAGACATCCGGGGGAGTGTCGTGTTGGGCGAGGTATCTGCTACTAGTGTGGGGAGCCATGACATGTGATGAGAGATTGTCAGGCTTAAATTAGCGCTGCTCCCACTCTTAGACCTGCATAAGGAGGTTATCAGGCACCATGTGGAGGCCAGTAGAGGAACATGGCTCCATCCAAGGTCTTTGCTCTGACGCCAGGTGACACTAAGGCAGCCGACAACATAGTGATAGGTACGGTTAATATGTTTTAGTGATAGGTACGGTTAATATGTTTTCATTTAAGGTTATTGCACTATTTGACTCAGGGGCCACGCATTCGTTTGCATCTATGGAGTGTGCTAAATTGTGTGGGGCTGAAACACAAATATTAGATGTTGAATTAGTAGTGGCTACATCGACCGGGTCAGGGGTGAGGAGAAGTAGGATGCTCCGTGGTTTTCTAGTCGATGTTCAGGGGAGAATTTTATCTTTTAATTTGGTGGTGCTGGACATGCATTGGTTTGATATCATTTTCAGCATGGATTGGCTAGCAGCTAACTTTGCCAGTATAAATTGTCGTGTGAGAGAAGTGATATTCTAACCTCCAGGGAAACCAAAATTCAAATTTACAGGGTCATGAGTGCAATCTCTACCTCAGATGGTCTCAGTTATTCAGGCGAGGAGACTGCTCTTGAATGGTTGTTAGGGATTTGTAGCCTTTGTGAAAGAAATGTCAGAAATTGAAATGAAGCCTATTAATTCACCTATAGTGAAAGAATTTACAGATGTGTTCCCAGATGAATTACCAGGTCTGCCCCTTGATCGTGAGGTAGATTTTCCTATTAATCTACTTCCAGGCACAACACCAATTTTTAAAGCACCGTATCGAATGGCACCAAAAGAGTTGGCAAAACTGAATGATCAGTTGCAGAATTTACTTGATAAGGGTTTTAAACGACCTAGTGTATCTCCATGGGGAGCTCTAGTACTATTCGTGAAGAAAAAAGACAGGTCTATAAGAATGTGCATAGATTGCAAGGAGATTAATAAAGTGACCATCAAGAACAAATATCCTCTGCCCCATATTGATGATTTGTTTGATCAGCTCTAGGGTACATGGGTATATTCTAAGATCAGCCTCAGATTAGGCTACCATCAAGTAAAGGTACGACTTTCAGGATCAGGTATATGCATTACGAGTTCCTTGTTATGTCATTTGGTCGGACGAATGCTCCTACGATATTTATGGATTTGATGAATAGGATTTTTCATCCATATTTAGATTAGTTTGTTGTTGTTTTTATTGATGATGTACTAGTCTATTCGAGGAGCTATGAGGAGCATGAGATATATTTGAGGTAGGTTTTGCAGATGCTCAGGGAGAAGAAGATGTATGCCAAGTTCAGTAAATGCAACTTCTGGCTCGAGAAAGTTGCATTTTTGGGGCATGTTATCTTAGGAGATGGAATTTCTGTGGATCCTAATAAGATTGAAGCAGTGGTGAATTGGGTTAGACCGAGGAACGTCCAAGAGATTTGGAGTCTCTTGGGGTTAGTTGGTTATTACTGTCGTTTCATTGAGGGATTCCAGCTTTATCAGGGCCTCTTATACGATTGACTAAGAAGAATGTCATATTTGAATGGGACGACAACTATAAGCAGAGTTTCCTGGAATTGAAGTAGAGACTTGTCACAACACCAGTGCTGATCATCCCGTTAGGGGGTGAGAGTTAGGTCATTTACAGTGATGCGTCCTTGAAAGGACTTGACTGTGTATTGATGCAACATGGTAGAGTGGTAGCATATGCTTCCAGGCAGTTGAAAGAATTTGAGAAGAACTACCCTATCCATGATCTTGAATTGGCTGTAGTGGTACACGCATTGAAGATTTGGAGGCATCACTTGTATGGCGAACGGTGTGCGATTTTTTCCAACCACAAGAGTTTAAAGTACTTTTTCACTCAAAAAGAATTGAATATGAGGCAAAGAAGGTGGTTAGAGTTAATTAAAGATTTCGATTGCACCATCAGTTATCACCTAGGAAAAGTAAAAGTGGTAGCTGACGCGTTGAGCAGGAAATCTGCGAGACTAGTGGTAGCAGCCATGGAAATCCAGTATTCGATCATGATGGATCTAGAGAGACTCGACATTGAGTTGGTAGAGAGTGATCCTCCAGTGTGTATCACTAGTTTAGTAGTGCAACCTACTTTACTGGAAAGAATTAAAGCTGCTCAGAAGGAAGATCCAGAATTAGTAAAGGTGATGGATAGAGTGCAGACAGGTTAGAGAGAGGAATTCATTATTTTAGACGATGGAGCTTTACGATTTCATTCTAGATTGTGTGTTCTTGTCGATATTGACATTAGGAAGACCATTTTAGAGGAGACTCACAAATCTTTGTATACAATTCATCCTGGCTGTATGGAAATGTATAGAGATCTGTGAGAATTTTATTGGTGGAGTGGTATGAAGAAAAAAATTGCCGAGTATGTAGCGCAATGTCTAACGTGTCAGCAGGTAAAAGCTGAGCACCAAAGGCCAGCTGGTGAGTTGTAGCCGCTATTTATCCTAGAGTGGAAGTAGGATTATATATCCATAGACTTTGTTTCAAGGCTACCATTGTCATCGCATGGCCAGAATGTGATATCGGTGATAGTAGATCGTTTGACTAAGACTGCCCATTTCCTTCCTATCAAGATCAGCTATTCCCTTAACCATTTGGCAGAGATTTATGTTCAAAAGATAGTTCGTTCTCATGGAGTGCCTGTATCTATAGTGTCAGATAGAGACCCACGATTCACGTTACGTTTTTGGAGGAGTTTGTAGGAGGCTCTAGGATCTCAGTTGTCATTTAGCACGACATTCCATCCTCAGTCAGATGGGCAGACTGAGAGGACAATACAGATATTGGAAGTTATGCTCCGAGCATGCATAGTAGATATTGGGGGTAGTTGGACTCAGTTCATGCCGCTGGTAGAGTTTGCATATAATAACAGTTATCAGGCCAACATTGACATGACACCGTTTGAGGACTTATATGGTAGGAGATGCCATTCTCCATTATATTGGGACGAAATGGGTGAGTGGCGAGTTGTGGGACCATAGCTTGTGCAGTAGGAATATGATAAGGTTCGGCTTATCAGGGATAGAATTAGTGCAACTCAAAGTCGACAGAAGAGTTATGATGATAATCACCGTAGGAATTTGGAATTCAATATTGGTGATAATGTATTTTTGAAGATAGCTCCTTTAAAAGGGGTTATGAGATTTGGAAGGAAGGGTAAATTTAACCCTACGTTTATCGGTCCATTTGAGATTTTAGAGAAAGTGGGGCCAATTGCCTACAGGTTAGTTTTACCACCTGTGTTATCTAGGATGCATGACGTATTCCATGTTTCCATGTTGGGCAAATATGTCCCAAACCCTTCTCATATTATCAGTTATAATGAATTAGAGCTCAGTGATTCACTAGTCTATGAGGAGATACTAGTGTAGATTTTGGATAGAAGAGAACAAGAACTACGTAATAAGAAGATTCCTCTGGTAAAGGTTCTATGGAGGAATCATGCAATAGAAGAGGCTTCTTAGGAGCTCGTAGAACAGATCAAACAAAAATACACACAATTGTTCCAAGAAGTTTAGACATAACTAGAGAGTATAAATGATTGTATAATGTTTCTTTTGCAGGTACATGTAATAATTTAGTTAGTAAGTAATATTTTAGTTTTGGGGAAATTTTCTTTTGCATATGTAATCTCCCAGGACTCGAAATGTAACCACAGTATTCCTCCTCCATAAGTGAGGGTAAGTAATAAAATAAGTAGACCATTTTGCCTTTGAGGTATGATAAGTTATATGAATAGAAAATTTCGAGGATGAAATTTTATGAGGGGAAAATGTAATGACTCGAAGAATAATGGTATTTAAATAATAATAAAAGAGAGAAAATGGGAATATAAAAGAGGGAGTTAGCAGACTTCGTCGATGAATGCGTGGCATTTTGGGCTCGTTGACGAGGGTGCATCTTGTTGACGAGAAGATACCGAGAGGATATTTGGGCGACTCTGAATTTCGTCTACAAGGGGGAGAGTTCATCGACGAATAGCCTTCTTGACCTCATCAACGAGGTGATGTGGCTCATCGACGAAGCCCATAGTATAAATAGCCTAAAACTCATATTTTTACGCAAAAAATCAGACAAATCCTCACTCTCTCTCCTCTCTATGATTTCTCTCTCCTCTTTCTTCTATTTTGGCTCTAATGTTCACCGGATCGATGATCTAAGGCCACCGCGACGCTCTTGGGGAAGTTCTCTCCAAGTCTGCCGAAGCGGATCGTTGGTGGGGTAGAGTTGGAATTCATTCCTAGGTTAAGGTAAGGCTTTTTATGTAAAATTTGGTCTTCCCATAGTTATAGGAAATGATATTTATGGAAAAATACTGAAGTTTAGTTATGAGAGTTGTCTTTTTTAGGGTGTTGAATGAGGAACCTTGCGGGTGCAGGACAAGTGTATTTTATGGGGGGTTTCTTCTCAGAAATCAGGTAAGGGAATAAACTAAAGCAGTTTTTTTCCATGCAAATTATTATTATTTATCAATAAATTAATTTTTAGGAAAGTATGTATTATATTTGTATATTATGGAGAAAATGCATCTTTGAGAAAATACTGCTATTATGTTGAAATATATATATATATATATATATGTATGAAATGCCAGAAATTATGATTTTAGAATATAATGTATAGTTTTATACAGTAATGTGTGGCATGAATATTATTTTGCATGGGAAGTATTATGATATGGTAATTTTATGAATAAAGTATGTTTTCACAAATTATGAAATAATATTGCAGTACAATATGGTTTCAAAACACATGATAAATGAATTATTTATTTAGAATGATATGCATGAAATGTTCGGCGCAAGACTGTGATTGATAGCCGGTGCAAGGCCGTGTTTTACATAAGATTTCGGCTCAAGGTTGTATTTATGAATGTTCAGCGCAAGGCCGTAGATATGAAAGAAACAGGCACAAGGCCATATGTATGTATGTTTTTTCAGAAAATGTTATCAATCTATTTATGTTAGACAAGTATATTATCATGTATTAAATGTTATCAGAACCCGGATGATAGTTCAGTTCAGTTATAGGAGCATGGTACCGTAGCTATATAGATCAGATATTATGTTCAGACTTGTGCTAACTGCCCCACAAGGGGGTGGGAGATGGATAGTCGATGTAGCTTTTAGTATAGAGTTGTAGACATCCACTTGGCAATCCGGACCAGGGTGTGGCGGGCCCATCGTACTTACAAAAATTTTTGACTCAACAGTGGTCGGCCAGCCATTGTTCGATCATGGGGGGTAATACATGACATCAGCTAACTATACATCCTATGTAAATTTTTGTATTATCAGTTATATCAGACATTTCATGATCAATATAAATTATTAGAAATTATGAAAGTTATGATTATTCAGATATGCTATCATGAATGTTATCCAGAATATGAAATGTACTGTATATGTATTATAGCATTAAATGTTCATGTTGCCGCACAGTTGTATTTAGTTTATTTTTTCTTACTGAGAAATTTCCCACCCTCAAACATTAAATAATTTTCAGGAAACCCAAAAAGACCGGCGAATCTAGGCTGTTGTTGAGTTAGTTGTGCTACCCCGCTAGGAGGGTAAGTTTGAACTAGGATCAGGAGATTTTGATGTGAGATCCTAGAGATATTTTTGTATTTTGGAGAGATTGTATATAAACACCATGTTTTGGATTATATTTGAATATGGTATTATGTACTTTGTGGTTATGAGATGGTGATTTACATTTTACTGCTGCTTAGGTTCCTCTATATTTGACAAGTGTTCCTGTTACCCACGGGTTCAGGTTAACTATTTTACTTATTATGCTTTATTATATGATAAGATAAGTAGGTCATTACAAAAACAATCTATATGAATATAAATGCACTCAAGATCAATCTCTCTAATAATATTTAATAATAGATGTTGAGATGGAAAACTCTTTGAGAATAAGTATTAACAAACAAATCAATTTACCAAACCTCAATACCAAGTTGAATGCACAACAATTGCTAGAATACCTTTTGAAAATCAAGGTAGCCTTAGCTCAGATTTGACGTATAAGCTTTGAAATTCCAAGCAAAAATTTCAGCAGTGTGTTCAATACTCTCCCAAGTTGTGCTAAACGTTCAATACACTCAATTGTATGCCAAAGGTTGGGGCACTAGGGTTTAGATGTTGATTATATAGGTAACCTTGCCCTCAGGATGAATCCTAACCGTTGGATCAACTTGATTAAAAAATAACTCGCATGTTCTCTCATTGAAGATTAAATTTTTAATCTTCCTGCATGTTCAGATGACTGAGGAGTAGGGCATAAATGAATAAAGTTCCTTAAAGTTTCGAAAAATTAACCTGGACATAGGATCAGGCGTCTGAAGTTTGGGTTCAAACTTCTGAAGTTACGGGTTCAGATGATTGAAGTCAAGAGTTAGTCTTCTAGTGTGCTTCTGCCTGTTTTTGTGTTTCTCCAATAATTCTTCAGACGACTAAACTTAATTTTCGGTCTTCTAAAGAAATTCTTCAGACAACTAAGCTTAAACTTTGATCTTTTGAAGTTGAATCTTCAGACGACTGAGCATACACTTCAGTATTCTGAAGTTGACATTTCAAACTTCTAGGCATTGAATTCAGTCTTCTGAATAGAACATTTTTTGGATTTTTCTTTTTAATTTCAAAAATCTATTTTGCTCTCTTTGTTTGCTCTTTTATAAAATATTTTCCAGGGTTTTAAAAAATTTAAATCCATAAATATCCCCTAATGATGTTAATGAGATGCATGAGTCCTAAGGTTAGTCTAGGGTATATTTTGAGTTTCAAATTAAATTATATAAAATATGTAAATACATTCAATTCTAAATATCCATTCCCATGACGATCTTGAACTTGCCACTTGCATCTTCATTCTTCTATTCAAATAGTTTCATGGATTTTGCCAAGACGTATATACTTTAACCTTCATGGCTTCCATGACTTTCTAGCCTTCCGTGCATGCTAAATATTGTTCCTGTTCACAATCTCAATGCACAGATGAAATACCAAGTGATTTATCATTAACAAAACAGGATTGAACTCATAGAGTCAACAGTATGTTCTCATTTAATTTGTTGTGACTATTGTATATGTTTTAAAAACTTGCATACATAAATATTTGTGGGAATAAGGATTTATTGAAAAACCCTACACTTGAGCTATGCTGGTTGTGTTTTAAAATATAGCAAAAGGTAACCTAGATTTTTAAAATATCTCATTCATCGCCCCCTTCTTGGGATTACACCAAAAATCACAATTGGTATTTAATGTGCATATATTCAGCTAGGTTATTTTATTTTTTTTGGGTAAAAATGACTATTGATAGAAACCTTATTTGCTTTACATTTTTTTTTATATCTACATATTCACAAGGCTTCTCCCATTTGTATATTTCCATTTCTTTTCTTGCCCCTCGTCCTTCCTTTGATGGAGACATAAGGGCAAAAATATCTTATGTGACCCTTTCTTTCACAGTATAAACAAATTATTTCTATTATTTTTTCTTGTTGAGGCATAACCACGTGATTTACAAGAGATTTTAAATTTCTTTTTGTAAAAATCATTTTTCTCAACTCCCAAAAACTTTTTTGAGTTTTCTTTTCCTCGTGTGGTTTTACCATGATTTTCAATTTTCCTTTTTAAGGTAATATTTTCTTTCAAAATATTTTCCAATTGATTTTTCAAATTCCCTATCTCTTCTTGAGAACATCCATGGAATTTTTGAGCTTTTTCAATAAGTTCCTCATTTTCTCTTTTAACGGAAGCATTTTCCTCTTTTAAGGTGGAACAAAGAGAAGGTTTTTTTCCTTTGCATTTTGACAATTTTTCCTCCAAGTTTCCTATCTTTACTTGCTCATTTTTAGAATTTAAACAAGCTCCTCATTCGTCTTTTTAAAAGAATTATTTTCTTCTATCAATGAGGATTCCCTATGTTTTGAAAAAGCAAGCTCTTTCTCAATATTTTTGTTCCTTCTTTTTACTAAAACTAATTCATTATATAATTTAGTACAATTTTCTATTACTTCATCATAAGAAGGTGCATAATCCTCCTCATCTGAACTTACTTCATCTTCTTGTTCGTTAGCCATTAAGCATGGATGCACTTGTTTCTCATTTTTTCTTATTTCTTATTTCCTAAAGTGTTGTTTTTCTTCAAGGAATTTCCTAAAGTCTCTTATGAGTGATTCCATATCATCCTTACTATCCTCATCGTTTTCTAGCATTTCTTTAGATTTTGGACTAGATGATTTAAAAGCAATACATTTATCCTTTTTCGGATTTTTAGGATCCCAAGTCAAGTTTTTCTTAATTTCAAGGTCATAAGTAACCCAATCAACTCATCAAGTGTGACTTGTGTTAGATCCTTTACTTCCTCAATGATGGTTGCTTTAGCATGCCATGACTCGAGTAAAGATCGTAAAATTTTTTGAACATTATCCTCCATAGAATAAGTTCTACCGAGTTATTTTAATTCATTTATAATGTGTGTGAACTGAGTGAACATGGATGTGATAGATTCTCCCTCATTCATTTTAAAATTTCATACTCATTAAGTAGCATGTAAATTTTGGAGTTCTTAACTTGAGATGTCCCTTCATAAGTCATTTCAAGCTTATCCCAAATTTCTTTACCGATATCAAAACCACAGACACGATTGTATTCATTGTCCCTTAAAGCACAATAAATAAAATTTTTGGTTTGAAAGTTAAGCTCAACTAACCTTATTTCGGTGTCCGACAACTCCTTAAGTTATTTTGGTTCACCTTTGGAATTTTTGAATTCGTAATTTCCCTCGAAGATGGCACGCCACATTTTGAGATTGTGTGCTTGGATGAAGATGATCATTCGATTTTTCCAAGTTGGGTAGTTTGAACTGTTAAACATTGGCAGTCTAGTCATGGATTGTCCTTACAAAGAGATGCTCACCAAATACTCCATTTGATCTTTACACTCTGGATTTTACTCCAAAAAATACAAGCACCTTGCTTTGATACCAATTGAAAGGCGTCCCAGTCGAGAGTATATAAAATCAGAGGGGGGTGAGTGGACTCTTTTCGTGTATTTGGGCTTTCTCTACAAAATAAAACCCTTGGAAAGATTCAAGCAACTAAATCACAATATATAAAATATAAATCATGCACAAGAAAAGCAAAATAAAGAGTAGGGAGAGAAAATCAACACTAGGATTTTTACGTGGTTCAACTCCAAGCCTACGTCCACGGCTTAGCACCAAGCCAAGGATTCCACTATCCACAAAGGATACTCCTTCACCGGCGGAGAAACTTTCACCAAACATTTCACAAAGAACCTTTACAACCAAGAAGATGATTTACATAAGATGCTCCTCAAATGAGCTGATTTGAAAATACAAAACAAACCTCACACATAATCTCTCAAGTAATAATTCACACAAGATTAGAGAGCAAGAGAGAATGAGCACTTGAAATGAATAACTAAATGCAAAGTGCTTATGTTTTGTAATCAAAGATGTTTTTCATTAAGAATGATCAAAACCATACTTAATCAAGTCTAAAAACTTGTATTTATAGCCAAGAATGGGCTACTAGCCATTTTATGGCCGTTGGATATTAAAAAACTATTTTGAAAACTAATTGTTTTTTGCCCATTGGTGCTCTATCACCATCCCAAATCGTCGACGGTTTTTTTGGGCTCTTTGAAACCATTGATGGTTTCCTGCATACGTTGACTATTACCCCAAATCAGACAAAGTCATCAACACAAAAGTTGTGCGATTTTTTTTAGCTTTCCATGGACACCAAGATAACCATTTTTTGACTTCTCTAGAAAAAGTTATGTCCCAAATACAGAAGGGTGTTCATGAAATTTGATTGGTGCATAACTAAGGTTTCAAACCCAACCAAAAAGCCTTTTAATCACTTAAAACATTCTTGGACAAAAGCATATAAAAGATATTAAGTTTATTAAAGAATAAAACTTGTCCAAGTGAGTTTCCCCTTGAATACAAGATATCTTGTTTGATAAAACACATTTCAAAGCTCGTTTTGATATCTTATATGTCAATATGTCCTTTAATGAAAATATGCTTGGCTGCTTGAAGCTTTTGGACATTAGACTCGTTTTGATAAAACCAGGACTAAGTATGAAGATGGTCAAAGTACCAAGATGTTGAAAACTTGTCCCTTTTGAAAACATATTTTGAGTTTCAGATTCTTTTGACAAACTCTTTAATTTTAACTTTGAAAATTATGAAAGTTGAGTTTGTGACATTAGGTGAAAATCCTATAAACTCAAGTGTCCTAATATGCATATGCATTTTGCTCAACTCTTGCTCATAAATCATATAAGAAACAAAACCAGTAAGAGTCAGAAAATCGACTATCTCAAATACACACCCATTACAAAGATTCTATGCTAAGCTTCCTTTTGTTGTGCTTGGCCCATTCGAGTACGTGACCTTTTAATCTTTCCTACTTCAATCGTCAACTCGGTCCAATCTTTGCCTTTTGACCAATACTTTAAGCATTCGTTCCTTGAACCTGTACTAAACATAATTTGCAAAGGTGGAATGCACTAGGAACAACAAGTAGGTTAATATCATCAAAACACATAAACCATGATAGTGTAGCCAACAAGGCTAACAGGTACAATTGAGTAAGTGGGTGCCTTGTGAGAAAGGACTCATAAATGATCAATTTGTCTATGCGTTTTTATTAAAAGATCAAAATCCAGATTTGTTATAATTTTTGTTTGTATTGATGATTTGAATTTAGTTGGGACTCCTAAAGATCTCACTAAAGTTGTTAATCATTTAATGGCAGAATTTGAGATGAAAGATTTAGGAAAGACAAAATATTGTCTTAGCCTAAGAATGAACATGTAAATGGAAAACATGTAAATGGAAAAACTCTTGTTCATCAATCTAAATATACCGAAAAAATATTAAGGCAATTCTATATGGATAAAGTTCATCCTTTGGGATCTCCAATGATGGTGCAATCACTTGATGTTAAGAAGGATCCATTTCGACCTCATGATAAGGGGGAGGAATCACTTAGTCCTAAAGTACTATATTTAAATGCTATAGGCTCTTTGATGTATCTAGCCAATTATACAAGACCTGACATTGCATTTTTTGTAAATCTATTAGAAAGATATAGCTTTGCTCCTACTTAGTGACACTAGAATTGAATTAAGCACATTCTATGCTATTTAAGAGGTACATCTGATTTGGATCTATTCTACTCATTTGATTTTAAGTCTCAACTAGTAGGATATGTAGATGTCCAATATCTATCTGATCCTGACAATGCTAAATCTCAAAATGGATATGTTTCTTTACAAAAAAAAACTACTATTTCTTGAAATTCAATAAAGCATACAGTTACAACAACATCCTCCAATCATTTTGAAATACTAGCTATCCATGAAGCTAGTAGAGATTATGTGTGGCTTATATAAATGATTTCTCATACCCAAAAAAATTATAGTCTTCAATCAATCAAGGGTATTCTAACATTTTTATATGAATACAACACTGCACGTATAACTCAACTAAGAGGAGGACACATAAAGGGTGACAGAACAAAGCATATCTCTCCAAAATTCTTCTATACATATGAACTCTAGAAGAATGGTGATATAGATGTTTAACAGATCCAATCAAGTGATAATCTAGCATATTTGTTCACCAAAACTTTGCCTACTACAACATTCAAGAAATTGGTTCATCTCATTGGAATGAGTCATCTTACAGATCTTAGCAGAAGGAGTTAATATATGGGTGACATCTAAAGAAGAATGTTATGAAAATTATAAAAATTAATAGTTGTCACCCCTTCATTTTCCATCTCCATAAATTATGTCCCTTCAATTTCAACCACCACCATAAATTATGTGCTATCCTTATTGTCCTATAAAAGGACCCTCTCTCCCTCTTATTTTAACATACACACATAAGGCTTGGAGTAGACATATGAATAGAAAGGATGAGAGAAGATGAGAGATAGAAAGAAAAGAGATATTTTATCCCATCCGTCTGTGGAGTAGGTATAACCGAACCACGTAAAATTTATGTCTCATCTCTATTTATTTTTTGCATCTTTTACAACATTTTTATTTTTATCATAATAGTCATTAATACATCATCTTTTTTATTTTTTTAGAAACAAAAGTAATTGCACCTTGACCAAAGAAATTAATGAGATTTTTCTCAATTTCTAATTGAATTAGTAGGAGATCGAGAAAATACTGACAGTGTTTCACTGCACCGATGAATAAAGGGTCCTATATGCTACATATAAGTTGACAAGTACGGCTGAAAGATGATGGATAGCCATGGGACTGCTTGAGGAACAGAGGCTCGTACTAGTGATCATGTCATGGAACCGATTCAAGGAGATGTTCTTCGATCGTTATTTTTTGCCCACTATTCGAGAAGTTAAATAGCAGAATTTATGAATCTAAGGCAGGGACTACTGACGATTCAACAATATGCAGCAAATTTTATTGAGCTGTCACATTTTGCTCCCTGCATCATTCTAGATAAGGTAAAGAAAGTAAGAATGTTTGAAAGGGGTTTGAAGCATAACATCCATAGATAGGTGGCAGTCCTAGAGGTGCAGGATTTTAATCACATTATTAAGCTCAAATGTCTATTTTGTTGAAACTTTTATTTAATTATGCTTTTAATTTATAATGATGTTTGATATTTGCATTGTGAAATCTAAATTTGAGGATTGAAATTATTTGAAGTGAATTTAATATCACAATATATAACTTTTATCAGTTTTGTAATTTTATAAGAATATGAAAAGTCTAAACATATATTAGATGTCATTGAAATTTCAGTAATTGTGGCACAAATTGATATTTGGCAAGTGAATAATTTTTTTAAAAAAATATTTATACTGATTCAGAATTTGTTCATTGCATGCATACAGTATAGTAATTCATTAAGTAAAAAAACAAATTTCTTTCATAGAAGATATATATTTTTTTAAATAAACTTCAATTTTAAAATGAATGTTCAATGGACAAAAATCTCAAGATATTAATTTTATAAAATTCCAAAATATACCATGCCCAACATGGTTTCTAGTAGTATACATATAAATCTCCAAATAAACATTTGATGCAAGTAAATGCATGAATGTATTTATAGATTTAGTTAAAGTTTAAATCCTTTTACCTTAATCATGTCTCTTGAAATATATTTATGTCCTAAATTTAGACTTGTAAGGATTTAACAAAAAATATAATATAAAATTATATTAAAATTTTAAATTCAAACAAATTTTAATTTAAAATTTAAAATTCATACCCTAATAAATAGTAAATTCTCAACTGAGATCGGCCGCTTTAATATTAATGATATACTCATATCTTAACTTTGTTATTGCTGTACAAAATTTTGTTGGAATCAAATCCATTTTATTATCATTTAGTATTCTTTTATTGTTTAATAATATTATGTGTCCCGTAAATAGTTGGCAATTGAATTTATGATATTTAGTAATTTTGTGTTTGGGAGAGTTTTTAAAGTTAAATTTGTATGAATTTAATAAAATACTAGTCATACGCATGCGCGTGATGCGCGTGCTCCGCAGCTTTTTAGGAGTTTTTATTTATAACATGATATTCATCAATTTCAAAATCTTGATTTTACAAATGGAATGGTGTCATGTAAAATTGGATTTTAGTAATAATATATGACTTCGTGTGATTAATGGATAAACATATTGGACTAAATTCATGTTTTGTAAAACGTTTATATAAAAAAAAAAAAAAGCAAAAACTTGTAGCTACTATTGCACATTGATGGATAAGAGTTAAAAGGTATTTAAATTTTATATGTAATAGAATGAAATAAAATTCCAATACTAATAGTATCATTCCTATTGATGTTAAGGGTAATTATTATTTGTGCAATTTGCTTTTTTGAGAAATTAATTAACTAAAAATATTGATAATCTTCAAAATCATCAATTGGACAATACATGTATGCTAAAATATTTATATATAAACACAATCTTAACTTTGTATGTGTGTGTGTGTGTGTGAGCGCATCTATATATCACTATTATGCATTAAGAGGTAATACTTAGAAGGTACTTAATGTTTATAGAGGATATCATTCAGAGGATTCCAAGACTTGGTTTGAAAAACTATATAATATAAATATGAACATTTTCAAAAATTATTGTAATTGTGTGGCACCAATTTTGTTATGTAGTTGCTAAAAGAGATGCAAGAAAGTAACATGTAAATAAAAGAATCACAGTAAGATTAATTTTGTCATTTTTAATGTGAATTGACACCCTGACCATGTATTTACAAATAAATCTTAAATAAAGTAGAATATAAATTATGTATTACATGTAAACATAAGTAGAATCTAAACAATTGTTATAAAATAATGGCCAATAGTGATTGATAATGTCATACAAATCATTTGTCTGTACAAATAAAAATTTGAATGTTTTTGTTCATAGGAAAAACAATTATGTGGTCTCCACTACCATGCAACATAGTCTTTGAATATGTAACTTCTAACTTTTTTCTAATTGCTACTCATGAATGTTTGCAATGTAACTGCATAAATAATAATTTGACGTTAATTTTAATATGTAAATATAAACAATAATTGTTTAAAATATACATAATATATATTTAATTCAACAATTAATACCTTGTAATAGTTTTATGCAATTGTGTAAACATTCTTGCAATGATTCTCCGTTGAGCTTTGAAAAACTATTAGAATCTCTAAAAAGATAAATAGTTAAGAGTGGGAAGTAAAGTTCATAGATATTCTTAATAAATTTTAATAGGATTTAAGTAATATAATTTGTAGGCACGAACCTCTTGAGTGCATTTTTTTTTTTTTTTTTGCATGTCTTTTCTACCTGTTTATTAAATATTCAATGTCAAAGATTTATAACACTTTAGTAAGAGTAGTTAGAAGATAAATAACATTAAATTGCATAGTTGTACCTTTTAGAAGATTCGTCGAAAGATGTTTTCTTTTGATGTTCCAAAACATTACTAACCGTGTTACAAAGTTGAGTTTTATTAGCTTTAATGTTAAATCTCCACTCGAAACTATATACTTGAAATTGGTGTACCAACATTAATTGCCAACGTAAGTCGAAAATATTTTATAAATTTTTGTAATGACTAAGAACTATAGTATTATGAGACCTGATTTGTAAGTTTTATTTATCGAGATATAAGAGCATCATGTAACAAAAAGGTGATCAATATAGAATTTGCATAACACATATATAAGTGATAAATAAAATAATAAGTAAACATTTAGATTGATTTACATGAGTTTGGGTCCTCATTGCCTGTAGTTCCATGCATATATCAAAGATATGATGAGACATTGTATCAGTCTTCTCTCCCATAAAAAATTAGAAGATATTAGCACACAGATAATAAAGTAGATTAATTAAAAAGATATGTTAGATTTGTACCTAGATTGAGGATAATAATAGTTAATTATGCACCAAATTATGCTTAAAGACCTCTTCGTCTTTTACGAACTTGTAAACTTTAGGTGCTCCATATTCACACTCTTCTTGGTAATGCTATATATAGTTACCACTAGGTAAACACATTGTCATTTTGAAGTGAGTAAAATATCTTTATAAACTACCTTGCGGGTGAATATCCCCTCCTCTCTATTTATTATCCTTATTTTACCAAAATCTTTGTGGTCAACTTTGAAACTCCTCGAGACATTGCCACATATAGTTGTCCATGACTAAACACATGATTCGAAAGATAAATTTCAACCTTTGTAATTGTCTAACCTTATGTTTTGTTTATTGTGAGTGCAAAACTTAGGCGTATTGGAAATTGTCGTTTTGTCATTATGAATGGGAGATGGACAATTCTCTATTGTTTTCAAGGGAATTCAAGGTTAAAAAGCTCTATTGCCAAAAAATTCCCACGTTAGAATTTAAGCATCAATCACATTATTAAAGCATCCATGACAAATCAACCTTGTACCATTACATAATCCTGATTTTGGATCTAAAGTTCTTAACAATATTATTGGTACACCTTTTTAAAGTTGTAGTATATGCAGCGGTAACCCACCTGGTGAGATTGAGTTGATAAATTCTTGTTGGTTCAAATGCCAAAAATATCCTTCAACTTCATCAAAGGAATGTAGAACAAATTGATGACATGGAATCTGAGCTATTATTTTATCATTTCTCAAAGTTAGCAATCATCTATCTACCATGTACTTCGCATTATTCAAATGGCTTTCCAAATTTGGAAACACATTCACTATCAATTAATCTATAGAGTGCTCAACTTCTCATTTTATCATCATTAAAGATGGAATTCTTATCATGTCATCAGCAATTGTTGTTTGGTTGTCATCACTAATACACTTTAGGAACCTAGAAAAACATTTGTCATCACGTGAACACATATTCTACTTCAAATGAAGAACTTTGTCATTTACCTATAGTGGAGAGTTTATAATACATGCATATATCATTTTTACTTGTGTACACCTTGTCACAACAAGAAGAACTTGTCTAAAATATCCACTTAGTATAACTACTTTACCTCTAAATGGAACATTGGTATCCATTATATCCTTCATTGTTTTATCTAATGCCTCAAATGCATATCGATTTGCCAGTGGTGCTTCGTCCCAAATAATTGTCGTTGCACACTTCAATAGTTTTTCCAAGTCAGATTAGTTACTAATTGAACGTTTGGAGACTGCATAAACACTTATACGAATTTTAAATCTAAAATATGCAGTGCGTCTACTTGGAAGTAATGTTGCTTTAATTCCAGATGTTATCGTTACGAGTACAATAAGACATATTTTTCTTAACGATACTAATATTGTACAATAAATAAATTTATTTCCAATACATCCAGATCCATCAGCAAAGAATACCGTGCATTGTTTGGATTCTATGGCTTCAACATTTGTATTGTATGCATTTCTTTGATCAAAATTCAACATATTGATTGCACCCAAGTGTTCATCAGTAATGGGAATTGAAAGCTCATCTTGTATAATTTTTGGTTGCAGAGAAGTGCATTCATATTTTTCAGTGGATCTTGGCAAATCAAAATTAGTATCTCGCTTGCTATATTGCAACAATAAATCATTCATATTGTGTAGAAGTCTAGGAATGTGTGATGAAATAGTTATGATACTTGATGACGCATATTATTCAACCATGTACGTGTGAAATTCATCCTAAAGGTCTCGTACCCCTATGGGCTGACAAAATACCAATATTGTTGCAAATAATCGATGCAAAGCAAATGGCATTCTAATATTAGTTGCTTCATGTAAGCATGGTCGAATGTTGTTATCATTCTCTAGTAAGCCTCATAATTTTGTTGATTCCTTATATGAACTACAATATACACCATTTATTGTCAGTAAATCATAAAAACTTGTAGGAGCTCTAAAATGATTGAGAAGAGTGCAAAGATAAACCTTTTCACCTTCAGATGGTGAAACTGTATATATTCTATCAATAACCCTTTTCCTAGATATTCTCATATTCCAAATTTTACATCTATTATCCCACAAATAGTATTCTAGAATCTCTTCATACAAATATTGTATTTCTTCTACATCAGATTTGTTCTTCTCAAAAAATTAAGTCAACATCATTTGTGCGTTTCGATCATTGCTTAAAACATTTTCAATCGTATCTTTCGGCCCAAAAGTGTGTCTAGAGGGGGGTGAATAGACGTTTTCACGGATAATAAGTTTTTCTACAAAACAAAAACTTTGGCAAAATACAAGTGATTGAGATAATAATAAATGACAAAGTATATATGACTCGTTCTGAGTTGTGCTTCCAAGTGCAGAAGTGTCAAGTTATATCAAGGATGAGTCCAGGATCGTATTCCACAGGGACCACTAAGTATCAAAGTATTTATAAAAGTTTAGTGAAATCCTGTTGCTAAAAAATGGGTTTTGAAAATCTTTTTTGTCTTTTACGATTTTGAAAATAGTAAACAAAGTGAGAGAAGCTTGAGTAAACTATCAAAATGAAACTAAAATTTTATCAATTTTCTAAAAATGTAAATCTAATAACGCAACCAAAACTAAACAGATTAACTGAAACAATTTTACCAAACACTCGGGTTACGGGTTCAACGTCTATTTGCTTCCACCGTTTACTAATTTCCTAGGCCTTACTCCTCTTCTTGTTAATCCAATCAAGGCATTAATAAGATGAAATTTTATTACTAAAGATCGAGTAAATTGGCCACATCCAAACGGAAGAAAATAAAAACTCTCATTAAGCATCAACCGAATGTCATGTAAACTAGTTGATGAAAATCCTAGATTAAATCAAGGTTTTGATGTGCCTAACGTCAACAACAAAACAAGAAATAAGAGCTAGCGATTTATCAACGATACCTTAAATTTTCGAGTTCAACCAAATAAAAGTTTATCAATAATTTCTTAGGAGAACTAATAAACCATAGAAAACAAACGACATTGACCCACAACCCGAGTTACCGAACTTAGCCACTCATGCTAACAGTACACACTTTTCGAGTTAAATTAATTCCATAGTGGCTCATTGCATCAATAAAATGAAAGACATCAAAATAAAACAAACCTAACACTTAAAGATATCGAAACATGAGAAAAATACGAACTTTAATCGAACCAATCCTAACTAATCCAAGCTTCGTTTAATTAAATACATAAGTTAAATAAAATTAAATACTAAAGAGAAACTACACTTAAATGAGCATCTAAATAAATAATAAATAAATAAATAAAACAGAATAAGGGAACCAAGTCTTTAATAAAATTTCAATGGTTTAAAAGGAAATAACATTTAACATAAAATAAAAAGAAGGAAGAAGAAAGAGATAAGAGGAGAGGGAGAGGGAGAGAGAGAGAGAGAGAGAGAGAGAGAGAGAGAGAGAGAGAGAGAGAGAGAGAGAGAGAGAGAGATCCATGGAGCTGTGGAGGCTGGCCGGGGCAGCAAGCTGCTGTTGTTGGGAAGTTCTGGAGAGGCAGAGGGCTGGCTGAAGGTGTTGTGGCTGTAGCAGTAGAGGTGCTCTGCTCGGCTGTCACATGGCTGCTAGTATGGAGAACCCGGAAGGACTGCTGCTGTGGTGGTGGCCGTGCATGAGAGTTGTACAAGACCACAGAATCTGCTGGTGGCCTGGAGGTCTTGGAGGTTGTAGAGGTGGCTGGAGTTGCTGGTGTTTTGTAGAGGATGAGGCAGTGTTGTGGCTGGAGCAGAGAATAGAGAAAAGAGAAAAAGAGAGCGAGAATAGAAGGACAAGAAGAAAATCAAGAAGAAGGAAAAGATAAAGAGAAAGGGAATTGGAAGAAGGGAGAAGAGGAGGAAAGCCCTCGGGCTGCTAGGAAAGAAGGGGGAGAATAAGAAGAATTTAAAAGAGATTGGGGGAAGTCCTAGACCCGGTTTAGCCAACCCAACCCGACAACTTGACCCGACCTGGCCTGCATGGCCAGGTCACATTTTTTCTATCTGTTCACCGCAATATTTGACCCTTTTCAAGCTAGTTTTTCATAAAACTCAAAACACAAAAGTTGTAGATAATACTTTCCTCTTTTTTTAGAAATTTTAATCGCCTCAATCAGAGTTCGGACGGAAAAGTTATGCATGAAATACAAACAGGTGTCAGTTTTGGTTCCTGGGACTTTTCCTACGATAAAAAGAATTATCAAAAACTCGTAAATTGCACAATAAAACTCAAGAATGATAATTTCGGCACTTTAATAAAATATTGGACAAATTTGGATACTTAATTAAAAATATAAGCCGTAAAGACTGGGTTAAAGTGCCCAATTACATAGTTTGCACGCGTAATCACACCCCCAACTAACGTTTTGCTAGTCTCTAGCAAATGAAGTGAATGAATTTCAGGGTAGTGCCTACAACTACAAACTCCAGTGATCATGAAATCAATGCACATACGACACAAGCATACCGTTTCACATACAAGAATATAACTGAATTTCACACATGCTCATTCATATTCGATGCACATTCTCCAAAGCACATCACTTATGCAAGTTTCATCATTTATATGTCATTTGAGTGCAGTATACTCACATAAAGTTAAATAGTGACACATTCAGAGTTAATGCAGTCATATAAGTCCGAGTATAAACAGGTAGACTCTCGAGGTGTGTGTGTGTGACTCAATACACTTAGGATACCAGTGGACACCTACAGAACGGTTGCTTTGACTCGGCCTAACCGATATACCCTCAAAAATACTCAAAAAAAAAGAAATGGGTTCGCTCATTATATGTGAGGAGGAGTGTTGCGATCAAACATCCCACATAATAAAAGGAACAACGGTAAATGTATGGAGTGGACTAGTCTGGAAAGGATCTAGCCTATCTATGAGGTGTCGGGTCCTTCACCCTAGCATCTTCTCACCTACTCGCCACATCCAACCAAGACCACCCTAGATCAACTTATTCGTAAACTTTTCGTGAATACATCCGAGGCATTAACTGGTTGAAGAATCTTCGTATGTAGAGAGCATGTGTTGTGTCATTGACTTTTTGTGATATTTCTGTGGAGCAGACATTAGCATTTCATTTCACGCGCATTTTTATTTCTTATCATTTCCTCTGCTCGTTCTTTATTTTCTGTCTTTTCTTGAACAATTAAGACAATCATTACACTTCGTTTGTTATCTTCATACCATCAACGGGAATTGAGTTTGAATAGTGGTCTATGAACTAAGTCTGTCTCTAAAGGTGGCTCAGCCTTCACATCTTGAGTAGGCTACAAGACCTAGGTTTCTATCTCCCCACTAGAAGTCACCTCAAGGCTAGAAAATCAAAAACAAAGACTAGTGTACAAGGAATCATCCAGAAAAAAGAGAATTGAGTTCCATGAACTCTAATTTGATATTAACGCTCAAAAGGACGATACATAGCTCAAGGATATCTCACAAGGTGTCATAGTCGCCAAGGGTGTTCTCTCAATGGTCACAGGAAACCCTAAGTGCAATGAATCATGTGAGTGTGTACTCAACCTCGTGAGATGTCATGTAAATACAGAAAATTATATAGCCAAATTAACACGAATGTACTACCAATCAATTATTCATGGAGTCATAAAATCATATAAAGAGAAACTATGCATAAATGACTTAAGTGTGTAGTTCTTAGGTTATATGCAGGTATGTGAAGAGTACAAGTCAATGTTAAGCATAGCATAATTCAATGTAATTCCTCACTACTCTTCCTTTCTTTCTTTCCTTCTTTTTGATTTTTGATGATTTTTTTTTTGTTTTTTTTGTTTTCTTTAATATAAAACCCAGTACGCATACGTGCATAGTGTCACATACAAATGGTCACCCCCCAACTAAAATGGAACATTGTTCTCAATGTGAAAGCATAGGGGAAATAGAAAAACTGTGCACGGGAAAAGTGGGGCGTACCTGGATGAAGAAATAATGGAAAAGGAAAACTGAACTAAAGGAAATTGTACCTATCAATAAACTAAAAATAAGACATAATGAAACAAAATGAAAACAAAGGAAAGAAAAACATCACAGTGTGTCTGAAGGAGGCTCGGGAGGAATTTCGTCTAGTGGGTGCAGATTTATAAATTGAACTAGCGAATCTCCAAATTTGAGTCGCCACAATGCATCAGCTTTGTTATCTGCACAGAAGTTATCTATGAATAAATCAATACTTTCCACAATATCAGACAACACATTTTCAAATTGTCTTTCTTGTTTTAACAAGAAAGGATCCTTATCCAGTATAGTTTCTAGGAAATATACTTCTTTAAGAACCGGTCTTTGAGGAAAAGTTTTCGGAATAGTCACCTTTGGTTCTTCAGAAGCATCAACATTAAAATTTGTACCTGGTTCCTTAAAGGTTAAACTCTCACCATTCTGCTTAACTTCTTCATCTAGTGCACCAGTCACCTTACCACTGCTGAGATTTGTTTCGGCATTACAATCATTGACATTTGCTTCAATAGAGGATAACGGTTCCCTGATTGAAATCTGCACTTGAGTATCTAGTTGGGCTTGAAATTTAGATTCATATATCTCCAAAGCATTCAATAATGTGTTCAGCCTAGTCAAATCGGTGCTTATCTTGTTGATGGCTTGAGAAGTTTGAGAGTTGATCACATTTTGGCTTGCCATGAACTGTTGCAAGCTAACGGTTAGCTGCTGTATGGAATCTTCCATTTCCCTTCTTTGCATTGGAGGAGGCTGATTTGCAAAGTAAGAGGGTCCCGAGTCTTGGCCAGATGCTGCATAAGGAATGTATTGACTTTGTTCCTGGGGAGATGGCTCCACTTGGTCATTCGTCCAACTGAAATTTGAAAGACTTCTACAACCTGCATTGTAAGTATCAGAATAAGGTTCATAAGAAATCTCAGAAATCATATACACCGAGTTAGACTGATCAAGCAAAACCTCCTTAAGAGTAGGAATAGTTGGACATGCATCAGTTGCATGCCCTGGATCCTCACATATGCTGCATTTTTTAGAAGATGATGGTAAAACATGCATTTCATTTACCTCCTTAAGCTCAATGGAATCTAACCTTTTGGACATCAATGCAAGCCTAGCATTCAAATCATCAACTTCTTCCAATTGATACTTACCACCCCCGCTAATACATTTTTTCTTTTCAAATCTATCATACACATCAGAGACAACCCAAGATTGGGCGTTTTCAGCCAAATAATCAAAATAGTCAAAAGTTTCTTCAGGCTCTTTATTGAAAAACTCACCATTACACATTATTTCCACAAATTGCCTCATCTTTGGTTGCAACCCCTCATAGATAAAAACTGATGACCCTCCAATTCGCATACCCATGGTGAGGACATGCATTTAAGAGGTCTTTGAAACGTTCCCAACACTGATAAAATGTTTCCACATCATTTTGGAAAAGAATCATGATTTGTCTTTTCAAAGCATTAGTTCTTTACATGGGAAAAAATTTCTTTAAAAACTCAGTTTGCATTTCTTGCCAAATCTCAATGGATCTTGGCCTTAAGGAATAAAACCAGGTTTTTGCCTTGTCTTTCAAAGAAAAAGGAAACAATTCCAGTCTTATTACCTCCTTAGTGCATATTCTATCCATGAATGTGGCACAAACTTCTTGAAACTCTTTAATATGAAAATATGGGTTTTCAGATTCAATGCCATGAAAATGAGGTAATAATGGAATCATCCCAGGTTTAATATTAAAAGCATTTGCATTCAAAGGTAGAATAATGCAGGATGGGGTACTGGTCCTAGCAGGTTGCAAATATTCTTTGAGTGTCCTATTAGGGTTCTCCATATCATAAGGTTCATTCTCAGCCATGATGCTATGTGATCAGATGGTGATTCAAGTGAAACAGGTTCACTCGATGATGAGATGGATGACTTTGTCCTGACTAGACTAAATGTGTTATCTCTAGCCCAACTAGTCATACAAATTCAGTATAAACGCAATAAAAGCAAATAGGTCAAAGGAGAGGAAGTAGATATCACCCAGGCTGCGAAGACGTTCACAGCTCTATAACACCTCACTGAAATCTGAGAAACACTTCGATGACACCAATTGGTCCTCGGCAACAGCGCCAAAAACTTGACTCGTTCTGAGTTGTGCTTCCAAGTGCAGAAGTATCAAGTTGTATCAAGGATGAGTCCAGGATCGTATTCCACAGGGACCACTAAGTATCAAAGTATTTATAAAAGTTTAGTGAAATCCTGTTGCTGAAAAATGGGTTTTGAAAATCTTTTTTGTCTTTTACGATTTTGAAAACAGTAAACAAAGTGAGAGAAGCTTGAGTAAACTATCAAAATGAAACTAAAATTTTATAAATTTTCTAAAAATGTAAATCTAAATAACGCAACCAAAACTAAACAAATTAACTGAAACAATTTTACCAAACACTCGGGTTATGGGTTCAACGTCTGTTTGCTTCCACCGTTTACTAATTTCCTAGGCCTTACTCCTCTTCTTGTTAATCCAATCAAGGCATTAATAAGATGAAATTTTATTACTAAAGATCGAGTAAATTGGCCACATCCAAACAGAAGAAAATAAAAACTTTCATTAAGCATCAACCGAATGTCATGTAAACTAGTTGATGAAAATCCTATATTAAATCAAGGTTTTGATGTGCCTAACGTCAACAACAAAACAAGAAATAAGAGCTAGCGATTTATCAACGATACCTTAAATTTTCGGGTTCTACCAAATAAAAGTTTATCAATAATTTCTTAGGAGAACTAATAAACCATAGAAAACAAACGACATTGACCCACAACCCGAGTTACCAAACTTAGCCACTCATGCTAACAATACACACTTTTCGAGTTAAATTAATTCCATGGTGGCTCATTGCATCAATAAAACGAAAGACATCAAAATAAAACAAACCTAATACTTAAAGATATCGAAACATGAGAAAAAAAAGAACTTTAATCGAACCAATCCTAACTAACCCAAGCTTCGTTTAATTAAATACATAAGTTAAATAAAATTAAATACTAAAGAGAAACTACACTTAAATGAGCATCTAAATAAATAATAAATAAATAAATAAAACAGAATAAGGGAACCAAGTCTTTAATAAAATTTCAATGGTTTAAAAAGAAATAACATTTAACATAAAATAAAAAGAAGGAAGAAGAAAGAGATAAGAGGAGAGAGAGAGAGAGAGAGAGAGAGAGAGAGAGAGAGAGAGAGAGAGAGAGAGAGAGAGAGAGAGAGAGAGAGAGATCCATGGAGCTGTGGAGGCTGGCCAGGGTAGCAAGCTGCTATTGCTGGGAAGTTCTGGAGAGGTAGAGGGCTGGCCGAAGGTGTTGTGGTTGTAGCAGTAGAGGTGCTCTGCTCGGCTGTCACACGACTGCTAGTATGGAGAACCCGGAAGGACTGTTGCTATGGTGGTAGCCGTGCAGGAGAGTTGTAGAAGACCACAGAATCTGCTGGTGGCCTGGAGGTCTTGGAGGTTGCAGAGTTGGCTGGAGCTGTTGGTGTTTTGCAGAGGATGAGGAAGTGTTGTGGCTGGAGCAGAGAATAGAGAAAAGAGAAAAAGAGAGCGAGAACAGAAGGACAAGAAGAAAATCAAAAAGAAGGAAAAGATAAAGAGAAAGGGAATTGGAAGAAGGGAGAAGAGGAGGAAAGCCCTCGGGCTGCCAAGAAAGAAGGGGGAGAATAAGAAGAATTTAAAAGAGATTGGGGGAAGCCGTAGACCCGGTTTAGCCAACCCGACCCGACAACTTGACCCGACCCGGCCTGCATGGCCGGGTCACATTTTTGCTATCTGTTCACCGCAATATGTGACCTTTTTCAAGCCAGTTTTTCACAAAACTCAAAACATAAATGTTTTAGATAATACTTTTCTATTTCTCTAGAAGTTTGAATCGCCTCGATCAGAGTTCGGACGGAAAGGTTATGCATGAAATACGAACAGGTATCAATTTTGGTTCCTAGGACTTTTCCTGCGATAAAAAAAATTATCAAAAACTCGTAAATTGCACAATAAAACTCAAGAATGATAATTTCGGCACTTTAATAAAATATTGGACAAATTTGGATACTTAATTAAAAATATAAGCTATAAAGACCGGGTTAAGGTGCCCAATTACGCAATTTGCACGCATAATCAATATACCACAAGCAAGTAAAGAGATAAGGGAGAGAGAAAACACAACAATTTTACCCAACCTACGTTCACGCCTAGAGACCAACTCAAGAATTGCCAAATCCACTAAATGGTCTCCTTTCAAGATAGAGAAGCCTTTGCACAAAGGGAACCAATCCCAACTTCTCACTAAGAGCTAAACCAAGGAGTTCACCAAGAACCTCCTGAACAATGGCTCACCAAGAACCTTCAAGCTTCACAAATAATAACAAGTGTAGATATTACAAATGATGCTCCTTCTTGAGCTGATAATACAAATAAAGTCTCACACTACTCTCTTTCAGCAAGTGATGTATAGCAAGAATAAGGTGCAAGAGAGCTTTGAGCAAATGTAAACCTAGAATGAATGCTTCAACTAACTTAATCAACAACCAATGCTTAATCAATATCCTTAATGAATGCCAATGGGTTATATTTATGGGTAAGGGGACGAGCAACTCGCTAGCTAGCCGTTGGGCATTTATTAAAGCAAGAAAAATAAAAAAGTAGTCGTTTAAAGCTTATTTATTATGGGTCTGCCGCCGCCTGTCGTCAACGAATGCCATCGAATCGTCGGCGAGTGCCCTGCTTTTGTTGACGAGTCACCTGGGCTGCGAAACATGATTTAGCTACTGGATTTTCTTGTCGATGAGTCAACCTCACTAGTCAACGAATCCTATCCATTTGTCAACGAGTCCCCTATTTTCCATAATTGTAAGCCTCTAAATGTACTAACTCATGCTAGGACAAGTGCACATAAATAATATTTGATCTAATGATACTTTAGGATTGTCCAAATGAAGTTTTAAGATGTCTTGTAACGACCTGCTTATCTTAATATAAAATGAAACATAATAAATAAAATAATCAACCTGTGGGTAACAGGGACACCTGTCATACACAGCAAAACCTAGGCCTCAGTAAATGTAAATCACATTCATCAACCATAAATTACATAATATCAGAGTCTACTATATTCCCAAAGATACTGTGTTTATACATACAATCTCCAAAATATCAAACTAAACCTAGGATCTTACAACAAAAATCTCCTGATCCTAGATCAGAACTTACCCTTCTAGCAGGAAAGCTCAACTCACTCAGCGGCAGCCCTGACCCACCGATCTCTTCGAGTTTCCTGAAATAATTTAAACTTAGGGTGAGAAACCTCTTAGTAAGGGTAGATAAATTAAAATTAGTTGTCTGGCCACATGAATATTTAATGTTGTGATACATATACCGTACATTTCACATATCATAAGAGTTAGATTGTAATATGGTTAAATAAACATATAATTTCATACTTCCAAGTAATCATACTAATCATGTATTATTTGATATATTTTATAATACTAAAAACTACCCAGGATGAATAGCTAGCTGATGTCATGTATTACCCACTATGACGGGTTGTGCAGCTCGAAGGCGGGACCCGACAATGACAGGTCAACCATTGCCGAGTAAAAAACTTTTGTAACTACGATAGGCCCGCCACACCTTGGTCCGGACTACCAGGTGGACGTCTGCACTCTACATTGAAAGTCACATCAACTATCCATCTCCCACCCCCTCGTGGGGTGGTTAGCATCAATCTGATCATAGATATCTGATCTATAAGTTACGGTATCGTACTCTTGAAACTGAACTAAACTAACATGTGGGTTCTGATAACATATAATACATAAACATATACTATTTATTGTAAATCAAATAATAGCATTTTTTGAATCTTACATTAACATAATAATTACAGCCTCGCACCGAAAACATGAATAAATATAGCCTTGCACCGAAAATATGAATAAATACGGCCTCGCACCAAACATCAATTACGGCCTTGCGCCGAACATATCATTTATTCTGAAATCATAATTTACTGTGTTTATCATGTTATTCCCAAAAATATTTGTAAACATGCTTATTTTGTAAATTTAACTTGATATGGTATTATATATATATATATATATATATATATATATATATATATATATATTATACCATAATATTCTCGCCACACAAATTAAATGAAACCATATATTCCGTTCTAAAAACACTTTTCCTGTACAATTGCAGTATTTTTCCCAAACTTACATTTTCTCAATTATACTCATATCTAATCACATGCTTTCTAAAAATTATTCTACTATTAAATAATAATAATTTCAAGAAAAATAACTGTTTTAATTTATCCCCTTACTTGGCAACTGAAAAACCCTTCTATAATACTGGTTTTACACTCATAGGAAACCCTAAGCAGTACCCTGAAAATGATTATTCCTAAAACTAAACTTCAGTATTTATTCGAGTACATCATTTCCTTCAACTTTGGAAAGACCAAATTTCGAATAAAAGACCTTACCTCAACTCAGGAATGAATTTCCAACTTGCTTCCACCAATGATCTGCTGTAACAGATTTGGAGAGAACTTCCCCAGGAGCGTCGTAGTGGCCTCAGATCGTCGATTCGAAGAACGATGGAGCCGAAATCAAGGAGAGAGGAGAGAGAAACCGAAGGGAGAGAGAGAGTGTGTGTGATTTTCCTTAATTTTTTGAGTTTAAATCCAAATTTTGGGTTATTTATAAAGCTGGATTTGTTTACGATACGCGTCACCTTGTCGACGAGTCCTGTAGAATGTTCGTCAACAAACCTACACCTTTATCGACAAATTTCAGATTTCCCCAAAATCCACTCTTGGTATCTTCTCGTCGATGAATCCCCTGTGTTCGCGTTCGTCGACGAAGTCTGCTACCTCCTTCTGTTTCTATTTCCATTTCTCTCCCTCTTTATTATTTAAATACCATTATTATTTGAGTCATTACAATACTTCATAAACTACATGCACATGCATTTTCTCAACTCTTGCAAGGTATTCTTACCATCATCACACGCATAAGAGTTGCAAGATGATCCTACCTTACACAACCCACATACATGTAAACATCAACACAAGTCTTCATATAAACTCTGGCTGGTTGTGCTTTGGATGTTCAATGAGTATGCTTTGGCCATGACTTTTGCTTATTGCTCCTTCAATGTATCTCTAATCCTTATGCTTTACTTGGGTGTTGTCCTAAATACCTAAACTGAACTTGAGAATATAGATTAGATAACTTGTGGGACACTAATGGGTTGATATCATCAAAACCAACTAGATTGGGATACTTTATCCACTAGGGCTAACATTATCCCCCTTTTTGATATTGGCAAATCATTGGTGTTCTTTTGTAAGATTTTTATTAAAAGGATTCCCCTCAAAATGTGCATACTTTTTTTCAAGATTAAGAAAACTTTCCTCCCCCTTACTATATGCAGCTCACACATGGTTTCAAAATGTTCAGTTTATCAATTTTGCAGTATTTTCCAATAACAATCAATATATTCAACACGCAAGCATATTGTCGAACAGGTGAGCAAAATGTCTAGTATGACTCAATAGCAAGCAAGCAAACAAGTATAGTCAAGTAATATCCATCAAACATAAATGATCATTTAAGCACAATGATTTCCACAAAAAAATGTTAGTTTCTCATGTGCATGTACCATGCTTAACAATCATTACAATGAATACAACAGCTATGTCTCAGTCATCAAAACAAAACGATGCATCAAGCCAACAAAAGATGCATAAAAAAATAGTCATATCAAAATAGACATACATAACAAAAAACAAAAACAAGTGACATGGGTCAAGTGAGCAAACAATAAGCAACACATTTCTCAACAACAATTCAACATTTCTCTCCCCCTTTTGCCTTCATAAAAAATAAATGAGGGATCCCTACTGGTTGCGGTGTAGGTGGTAGAAAATGCTGCTAAGCTAGAGTTAACATGGGTCATATGAGCCTCTTGTGCTTTCTGTAAAGAGTCAAAGCGTGTTTGTTGTTCATGCTGCATGGAGTCAAATCATGCCTTGAAGGCATCCATGTGTGTTTTCATCCCCAACTCAAACATGTCCAGGCGTTCCAATATGGGATCAATTGAATGTGCCTCTAGAGCATCCATATGAACATCAAGGAAGTGTGGTTCCCCGACCGCTGCTTTCTCCTCCATGGCTTCCTTTACTTCGTTTACCGACCCACCTACCTGCTGATCAAGTTTCCTTCATATTAATGCTTGATCATCCCAAACAAAGTGCATACAGTGAAGGGTGGCCTCAGTATATATGTCATCTTAAGTAGGTGCTATACCATATATTCCAGCTCGTATATCGTCGAAGTGAGAAAAGAATTTGGTAAGCATACGAGTGAATGGCAGACACCCTTTTTGTTGTTTCAAATTCTCTTCCATGTGTTGGATGATAACAGTGGGCAGATAAATCCCACGTCCATGCCATAAGTAGAACATAGAAAAAATATCACCAAGCATCACCCAATCTCGCCCGCCCTGTCTCAGCTAGATATTATAGGTGATTATGTGGTGCAGGACTCTGAATTCAATAGTCAGTTCTTTAGATTTTGGTTTGGCAAGTTCTGGGATATTGAGGTTTCCCATTACTAATTTAAAAGCCTCATGTGAGTAAAACCAATCATAATCAGTGGGCCACATGGCCTTGGGGAGACTCTAAATAAGGTACTGTTGACAGGATAGCACTTTCAAAAAATGTTCTGTTAGTCAACAAAATTTTTTTTACTCTAACAGTAGAGTAAGTCGTGCATCCAAGTGATGACGAAACAAAGTTGGCATAAAACTCTCAAACTAAATCAATATAAATGGGTCCATCCAATGTTAACAAAGTTTCCCAACCAACAGTTCTTATCTTATCTAAAAGAGTGGAAAAATTATCTTCAAGGAATTTAATAGGAACGATTTTACTAAAGACGATGCTTCTCTTAGATATATCGTCACTGTAGCAAAGTTGGGCTTCTGGTAAGATAAACTGCACCCTTCCATCAGCTAAGCCTTTTTGGATTTGTTCGGATTGAGGTTTTCGTGAAGAACCTTCACCAATCTCAGGTTGTTGAGAGGATCCGACCGCTTTTCATTTTGATTTGGAGGCCACTGCAGTCGTTTGATGCTTAGAAAATGAAAGGATGAAGATATTTGAGCTCAGACGAACCAGAGGAGTCGTAAAAGAGTTAGGGTTTTAGGGCTCGAAGAGGTTCTATTCTGGGCATTAGAATTTTAAGTGGCCCAACAGGACTCATCGATGAGTGCTTAGCATTCATTGACTAATGGCCCTTACTCGTCGACGACTGCCTCTCATTCATCGACAAGTGCAACAGAGCTATTATAATGAAATTCCACTCTTTAAGCCAAAAAAGCCATGGATGATTGGGGTGATTTTAGTATAAATCCTTGGGAGTGGACATACCCAATTCATGTCTAATTTTTCTGAATTTTTCCTTATTAAGGCATTTTTTCAATATATCTGCTAATTGATTTTCAGTATTAACATAAACTAACTCGATATCTCCTTTTTGCACGTGGTCTCTAATGAAATAGTACCGAATTTCTATATGTTTGGTCCTAGAGTGTTGGCACGAATTCTTTGAGATGTTGATGGTGTTGGTCTTGTCACAATGGATTAGAGTACCCTTTACTAAAATCTTAAAGTCCTCGAGTTTTTGTTTCATATACAAAGCCTGACCACAACAACTACTGGCGGCAATGTATTTGGCTTCGATGGTTGAGAATGCAATTGAGATTTGCTTCTTACAAAACCACAAAACAAGTGAGTGTCCTAGAAAGTAACACATACCACTGGTGTTTTTTCTGTCCATTTTGCATTCCCCATAGTCAGCATTTGAATAGCAGGTGAGGTCAAAGGGAGCATTCTTAGGATAGAAGAGCCCTAAGTTATGTGTTCCTGCCAGATACTTAAAAATTCTCTTTACGAAATTAAGTTATGATTCTTTGGGACATGATTGGAACTTGAACATAAGCATACACTGAACATGATGCCTTGCCTACTAAAGGTCAAGTAAACTAGACTACCAATCATTGCTCTATACAATTTTTGGTCAACCTTTTTTCCATTTTCATCACCATCAAGCTTTGTTGTCATGCTCATTGGAGTTGATTTTGGTTTTTTGATTTCTAGACCAAACTTATTAAGCATGTCCTTTACGTATTTGGTTTGATTGATGAATATTCCATTTTTCATCTGTTTGATTTGCAGGCCAAGGAAGAATGTCAATTTTCCCATCATAGTCATTTCAATGGTCTTTTGCATTGACCGAGCAAACTCTTTACACATGGTTTCATTAGTGGCACTAAAATTGATATCATCTACATAGATTTTCACGATAAGCATATTATTTCCTTTATGTTTCAAGAACAGGGTAGTATCAAAATGTCCTTTTGTGAAACCACCTTCCAAGTGAAACTTACTTAATCATTCATATCATGCTCTTGGTGCTTGCTTAAGTCCATAAATTTCTTTTGAGAGTTTAAAAATGTATTTAGGGTGTATATGACTCTCAAATCCTTGGGGTTGTTTGACATAGACTTCTTCATTAATGTATCCATTTAGAAAGGCAATTCTAATATCCATTTTAAACAATTTGAAGTCTTTGTAACAAGAGAAGGCTTATAATATCCTAATGGCTTCTAGTCTTACTACAGGGGCATAAGTTTCATCATAGTCAATACCTTTTTGTTGGTTATACCCTTGATTAACTAGTCTTGCTTTGTTTCTTGCTATGTTACCATATCCATCTTTCTTATTCCAGAATACCCATTTTGTGCCAATTATTGATGTGTTCTTAGGTTTAGGAACAAGCTCCCATACTTTGTTTCTTTCAAATTGATCAAGCTCTTCTTGGATAGCCATGATCCAATTTTCATCATTTTCAACCTCTTCAAAATTTTGAAGTTCAATTTGGGACATGAAGGCTATATGATTGCATCCACTTCTCAGGTTTGATCTAGTACTATCTCCTTTAAATGGATTTCCTATGATAATATCAGTTGGATGATTTTTGACAAATTTCTAGGTTTTAGGAAGTTCCTATTCTGATTCATCTGGTTTTATAAACTTTTCCTGAGGTTGTGATTCTTGATTATTAGTTTTGTTATCTTGGAAACTTTCTTCTTGTTCGTTATTTATCTTAAGTTGCTCAAGTTCCTTTTCAATTCTAATGGATGTTACTTGATCATCTTCCTCTAAGTCAATTGTTGTTTTAGGAGCAAAAGGATTTGATTCATGAAAGACTACGTATGTTGTCTCATGAATAGTTTGGGTTTTTTTTGTTGAAAACTCTATAAGCTTTACTGTTCATGGCGTACCCTAAAAAAATCCCCTCATCAGATTTTAGATCAAATTTAGCCAAATGGTCTCTATCATTTAGAATGAAACATTTACATCCAAAGACCTTGATGTGAAATATTTGGTTTCCTACCTTTTCATATTTCATAGGGGGTTTTACCTATCTTAGATTTGATGATCACATGATTACTAACATAACATGTTGTGCTTAGGGCCTCAACCCAAAAGTATTTTGGAAGACTATGTTTGTTTAGAATTGTTCTAGCCATTTCCTAACGTGTTTGGTTCTTTCTTCAACTATTCGATTTTTTTGTGGAGTTTTGGGTGTAGAGAAGTTATGTGAATAACCATTTTTGTTGCAAAAATCTTCTAATTCTTTGTTTCTAAATTCTCTTCCTCTATCACTCCTAATGTGAATAATGGGCAAACCTTTTTCATTTTGAACTTTTCCACAAAAATGAATGAAAGCATTGCAAGTGTCACTTTTGTTTGCAAGAAAGATAACCTAAGAAAATCTAAAGAAAACATCAACAATTACAAAAGCATATAATTTTCCACCAATGCTTGCAATGTCATTTGGCACAAATAAATCAAGATGTATTAACTCTAATGGTCTAGTTATAGAAATAATCTTTTTGGTTTTGAAAGGTGATTTAATTTTTTTTCCTTATTGGAGTGCATCACACACTTTATCTTCGACATAGTTATCCTTTGGTAAGCCATTAACAAGTTCTTTAGAAGAGAACCTATGCAATAAATCCATACTAGCATGACCAAGCCTTCTATGCCATAACCAACTAGTTTTATTTGTTGCAGTCAAACATCTAATATCACAAGACTTAATATCATCAAACTCAATTATGTGCATGTTAGATTCACGCTTGCCTACAAGTATAGTATTTGCATTCAAATCATTTATCAGGCATTGGGTGAACTCAAAGTTAACATTGAGTCCCTTATCACATAACTCAACAAATTGTGCTTAAGTGTGTCTACAAGTGCAACATTTTCAATTGAAAGAGATGCATTATCTATTTTACCTTTACCAATGATTCTGCCCTTGGTGTCGTCTTCAAACGTCATGAACCTTTCTATCTTGTAGTTGAGAGAGACAAATTTACCGACGTCTCCCGTCATGTGCCTTGAACACCCGCTGTTAAGGAACCACTTGTTCTTCATCGAAGATGTCTTCAAGCAAACCTGTAAATAGAGTTAGGTGATTTGTTTTGGTGCCCATTTTTCCTTGGGTCCTAGGGGGTTAGTGTTCTTGATCACCCATACGTGCTTCTTTTCTTTTCCTATGTTTCCTCTAAAAGGACAAGTGAAGTGTGACCCTTTCTCTCATAGTACAAACAAATTTTATTTATATGCAAAGGGTTTGGTTTGGGTGTTGTGTTTTTACTTGGTAAAGAACTTCTCTTGACACATAGATTTGAAAAACCAATGGATTCAGATGAAAATGAGCCATAACATAAACCTTCTTTGAAAATTCCAAATCTTTGAACTTCAAGTAATTTGTCAAAATTTTCTTTTCCATCAGTAAACTTATAATGATGTTACTTTTATCCTCAATTTTCTTTTTCAAATTCGTGTTTTCTTGAAGAGTGTCGACAATCTGATTTTTCAAATCTTTAACTTCCTTCTGAAAAATTTCATGATCATATTGGGAATTTTTGACAAGCTCTTCATTTTCATTTTGGGAGAAGCATTTTCTTCCTTTAAAGTAGCACAAAGACATTTCTTTTTGCTTGCATTTTAAGTGTGCTTCTTTAAGATGCCTATTTTTCTTTTAGTAGTAATTAACTTATCATAAAGCATCCTACAATTTTCTTTCAATTCATCATAAGAACGAAAATATTCATCATCGGAACTTACCTTATCTTGCTCATCCGCCATGAAGCAAAAATTTGCAACTTCTTCTTCTTTTTCTTCGTCGATGGAAAGTCCATCAAGCTCATCCCACCCAGTTGCGTTCATGGCTTTGTATGTCTTGTTATCTCCTTGTTGATTGTTGTCTTTGTTTTTGCATTGTGAACAATCAGCCATCCAGTGTCTAGGCTTTTCGCAATTGTAGCACTTCATACTAGATTCTCTCTTATCCTTTTGCTTGCCAGCCCTTTTATTCAACAAGTATTTTTCTAAATCCTCTAGTGAGGAGAGCTACTTCATTTTCATTTCACTCTCTTCTTCCTCCATAATTTCTTTTTGATTTGCTGCCTTTAAAGCAATCCCTAGTGTCTTTTTCAGTTTCTCAACTTCAGTTATTGCATTTTTCTTTTTAATCTCATGAGTCGTGAGAGACCCAATGAGTTCATCAAAAGTGACCTTTGAGAGATCCTTTGCTTCTTTAATTGTCGTTGACTTGCCATGCCATGATTTCGAAAGGGAACAAAGAACATTTTGCACATTTTCTTCCATAAAATAACCCCTACCAAGTGCTTTAAGACCATTTGTTTTATGTGTAAAGCAAGTAAACATGGAAGTGATCGATTCTCCTTCTTCCATTTTAAAAATTTCGTATTCTTTTTCTAACATATAAATTTTGGTTTTCTTAACTTGTGACGTACCTTCATACATTACTTGGAGCTTATCCCAAATTTTTTTTTGTAGTGTTGCAACCACAAACACGGTTGTATTCATCGTCGCTAACAACACAATAAAAGAAATTGTTTGTTTTGAAATTTAGTTAAACTAACCTTGATTCATTGTCTGACAATTCTTTGAATTGTTTGAGCTCACCTTTGTCATTCTTGAATTCGTAGTCTCCCTTGGTGATGACACGCCACATCTTCAAGCCATAAGATTGGTAAAAATCATCTTACGATTTTTCCATGCCAGGTAGTTGCTCCCGGTGAACTTTTGTGGATGATCAACAGATTGTCCTTGGGTGAAGGTGCCTCAATTATATCCACCATATGATCTTTGCACTATAGATGTTACCCCGAAGGTCAAGCAACTAATTTTGATACCACTTGTCGGACCAAGTGTGTGTCTAGAGGGGGGTGAATAGACATTTTTCGCAAATAATAAGTTTTTCTACAAAACAAAAACTTTGGCTAGATACAAGTGATTGATTATAAAATAAATGACAAAGTAAATACCACAAGCAAGTAAAGAGATAAGGGAAAGAGAAGCTCAATACAACGATTTAAACATGGTTCGGCACCCAACCTACGTCCATGACTTAAGACCAACTCAAGGATTGCCAAATCCACTAAATGATCTCTTTTCAAGACAGAAAAGCTTTTACACAAAGGGAACCAATCCCACCTGCTCACCAAGAGCTAAATCAAGGAGTTCACCAAGAACCTCATTGGCGCTGGCTCACCAAGAACCTTCAAGCTTCACAAATAATTACAAGTGTAGATATTACAAATAATGCTCCTTCTTGAGCTGAAAATACAAATAAAGCCTCACACTACTCCTTTTTAGTGAGTGATGTATAACAAGAATAAGGTGCAAGAGAGCTTTGAGCAAATGTAAACCTAGAATGAATGTTTCAACTAACTTAATCAATATCCTTAATGAATGCCAATGGGTTATACTTATGGGCAAAGGGATGAGCAAGTCGCTGGCTAGCCGTTGGGCATTTATTGAAGCAAGACAAATCAAAAAATAGTCGTTTGAAGCTCATTTATTACGGGTCCGCCACTGCTAGTTGTCTACAAGTGCCCTACTTTTGTCAACGAGTCACCTAGGCTGCGAAACATGATTTAGTTGCTGGATTTTCTCGTTGACGAGCCAAGCCCATTCGTCGACAAGTCAGCCTCACTAATCGGTGAATGCTATCCATTTGTCAATGAGTCCCCTTTTTTTCCACACTAGTAAGCCTTTAAATGTACTAACTCATGCTAGGACAAGTTCATATAAATAATATTTGATCTATTGATACTTTAGGCTTGTCCAAATGAGGTTTTAAGATGTCTTGTTTGGAAAACCAAGTTTGAAAGCTCGTTTGACATCTTATGCACTTAGTATGACTCGGTATGCATGCGTAAATTCAGTTATGATGTTCTATACTTCATAAACTACATGCACATGCATTTGCTCAGCTCTTGCAAGGTATTCTTACCATCATCACATGCACAAGAGTTACAAGATGATCCTACCTCACACAACTCAATTGTTGACTGTTTGAGTCCGATCCCTAGTTTTGATAATGACAAACCGCATGTTACTAATGAGTGTGCCTAAGTATTTGAACATATTAATCATTCAGAACACACACATGTAAGTGAAGTGGAAGCCAGAAAGGACTTAAAGCATATAATCCTAGCTGATTCCATGAAAAGTCAAGAGCAAAAGAAGAAGACATTTGTTTTAATTGTAAATGCATTTTTGTTTCATAATTTGTTGCGTATGTAATAATTATGGGGTATAATATTTGCATCACATGCATGATAGGGATAAAAGCTCAATATGACCATAGACTAACTGTAGGAAACCAAACCAGACTTCAGTCGACCGACGTTGGATTTTTAGGGTCAAATTAAGGGCAAAATTGTAAGTTAATTTGTTTTCAATCGACCGACCGATTGTGTATAATATTACCACGGTTGACCAAAACACTGTTCACACACAGAGTCAAACTTTGAGCTTCCCCCGGTCGACCGAATCGGCCAAGAAGTCAAAATGTTGACTTCACAGTCAACCATTCTGAAATGAACGTGTCCTCCACAGTCTACCGAACTGACACGTGTCTGACCCCCAATTTCTTGGTTGACTGAACTCAAAGTTCAAAGTGGCCACGGTCGACTGAACGTCATGAATAATCAACCGAGCCTCAGCCAAGGTTGATCGAACCTACGAAGCATTTCAAATCGCCTTTGGACGGTCGACTAAAACCTTAATTCAAAAATGTCACGGTCAACCAAACTTAGTGATATAGTCATCCAAACTTTAAATACGGTCGACTGAACCTCTCGAGTTGATAAAATTTTTACCGCAGTAAAACATGATTAATTTTCATTAAACTCAATTAAACAATTTTCAAAATACCCTTGATGTCCCCAACGATTATATTTTTACCCAACTCTATATATACTCCCTCATTTGTCCTAATTAGCAAGAGATTAGGATGTAGATTTGCAAAATTTTTCTCTGAAAATTTGTTGTGCTAAATCTTTCATACTCCCACCTTTTACAAACATATTGCCAAAATCCTTTTATCATACTCATCTAGTCACTTATTTTTTAGAGAGATCATTTCTTCACATTCATCTTACAAGCTTAAACTCTCCCACACTTGCATTTGTTTTTGTAGTAATTTTTGGGGAGTAGCTTAAAGTTTTTCCCATTATATTTTACTTATAAATAATGGATTGGGAAAAACTCTTCATTGTCTTAAGAATTTGCATCCTTATTGCAAGTTTCATAAGCTTGCTTTGTATTTTGATAAAAATATTTTTAGCAATCTTAAACCTTAACATCCATTGTGCTTGATATTTGAAAAATGCTATTGTGATATTTGCTTAGGATTGTAGAGACTCTTTGACTATTCATATTGCAAGTATATTATCTTGAAATCAAGGTCTCATTCTCACATATACATATTAACACACATATTGTTGAGAGTTAACACATTAGTTAATGAAATCTCATTTGAACTTACTATCCTATCATTTGTGAGTGCATTAATTACATTGTGTGTATTGTGCTACATATTTGCTTAGTGTAAGAAGTATATTTTTTTGTACGAAATTATTTTAATATCTATTGTATTCCCAACGAGTGGTCAAAAGAGGGAGACTAGCCCTGTGAATAGTCCCGAACTTACTCAGACCTGGTTAGGAGATCACCATATTGGTTCAGACCTAGTTAAGAGAACTAGGTGCACCATCCTAGTAAGGTGTTGTATTAGGTGTCGCTCTACCCGTTAAGCGAGCCATAGTGGAATCCTCTTGCTTGTGAGTTTGAGGCAGGGACGTAGGCATTGTTAGCCAAACTTTGATAACATTTCTTGTGCTTGATTTTAATTTCCACAATTTAAATTCGAGTACTTGAATATTTATGTTTTATTGTGTATAATCGTGAAAAACTGGGCCTGCCATACATGCTTTGAATTTTGCTCAGTTATTTGCTTGGTGAATTAAGTCTGCTTAATTTTAGAAAGACCCTAGGTTGCAAAATACTGCTAATATTTGATTTAACCTAGGAGAAAAATTTTAAAAATCCAATTCACCCCCCTCTTGGGAATACGCCAATTTCAACACCAACATACATGCAAACATAAACACAAGTCTTTATATAAACTCTGATTGGTTGTGCTTTGGATGTTTAATGAGTATGCTTTGGCCATAACTTTTGCTCATTGCTCCTTCAATGTATTTCTGATCCTTATGCTTTGCTTGGGTATTGTCCTATATACCTGAACTAAACTTGAGAATATAGATTAGATAACCCAACGGACACTAATGGGTTGATATAATAAAAAACAACTAGATTGGGATACTTTAGCCACTAGGGCTAACATTCATAGATGGAAAATTGCACTTGATGCATATTTGGCAAGTGAATTTGGAGTCGTTCAACTGAAGGATACATTCGGTATAAGTTAAACCTAAAAATATTCCAAAACGCCTTCGGTGCACACACCCACCTTGGATATAAAAAATCTTGAATTTCATCATAACTTGATCCTTGATGGGCTTTTAATGATACTTTATCTAGATCCTTATAAACATATTTGTGTAAATATTTTACACTCATAATAGTACAACATATGTCAACATTAACATGACAATCATACTTCAATAGTAATTAAGAATTATAAGGTACGACCAAACTATTATCAACCATAATGCTGGAGTGATTATTCACTAGTATAGGTGTAGTATATCTCTTCTATGATACATAGGGTATGAGTCATTATCTTGATATGTTTCTGCTGCAAATGGCTTTGGATATCCTCTTTTACATTTTCCGTTCTTCATACATGGTGAATGTGGATTACGTGCTCCACATGGTCCATGAATCATGTGACTAAGAATTGCTTGACACAATTGTAGTTCCTTATTTTATTAGGAATTTCAACTCAAACTACTCGATCATAATCATTAGGGTTCCAAAAATTATCATTTTCATCAAAGATTATTAGCATGTGAGCATGTGGCAATCCTATTTTTTGAAATTCATGCACATACATAGATGCTATCATTGTCCCCAAAACTCCTTTGGTAAATCATTCTTAAATTCTTCAAATTTTGCTCGAAAAACTCTTGTAAGCAAGTCTAGACGATCTTGTGGATCTTGTCCAAGTAAGAGTTCATTTTTATTTCTATCCATCTTGGATTACAGTTCATTGAAAGAAACAAATTAGGCTTCCCAAACTTTTGAATTAAAGCCACTGCATCTTGAAAGCACTAAAACATATCTCATAGGCTTTCTACAAAAGATGATAGTAGTATTGTTCTACGTCCACTATTGCCTAAAGTGAAAAACAATGTTAAAGGTTATCGCAGTTTTGATGATAAAATAATATTGCTAATGTCAATTTCTTGACATTGAGAAATTACCAACATCGAGTTCTCCTTGATGGAAAGAGTCTTGGAGGCCTTGATAGATTTTAGTTATTAGATAATTTTGGTTTCCTCTTATCCATCTAAGCTTAAGTGATTCAATTTTGATGAGATTATCTACAACATATTGTTATAGTAATCATCCACCTCTTAAAAGCAACGATGAATCATTAGAACGTATCTATAAAATTTAAATGTCTATTTTCAGTGATGTTATTGATACAGTAAAAATAGTATAAATAAATATATTAGGAAAAAAAAATTAAAGAATGCACTTGTAACATGTATGAGAAGAAATCATGTCAAGACATAGATTGACCATTTATGCCACATGTGATAACATTCCAACCATATGCGCCATATGGCAGAAGAAGAGGATACTACAAAGGATCATAGATTCCTGTAACATCTTTAATATTCATCAATTGACCTCTAATTGTTTCAACCAATATATATCGTCCACTCATGTGTCCCACTTCATCTCTTCTAATTATTACTGCCACAACTTGTGAAGAAGAAGGAAGAATATACTTGGGCTGGTTAGGAGGTTGTTCTTTAATTATTAATTTGCAGAAGTGCAAATCCTCTCGTTGAGATAGTTGTTTGAAAGCATGAACAAATGGATTGCATTCATGTAAGATGTTATGTATATGTTCAATAACATTTCTTTGCGCAACTTTATTTTCAAACATTCTATTATCAATTAAAGTCATTGCAAACATTAAATTGTAAATCCTAACATACTTCTTAAAGTGTTTTCCTTCTGCAGACGATCACTAAAAATGTGTAGCAATGAAGTTGGTGAAGGTATAGGACTTAAGGATTTTTTTTTTTTTTTTCCTCTTAAGCAACACAAATTGGATGATTTATGCAAAAATAGGCATGTTTTACAACACTGACACAACACTGGTTGTGGTAAAGGAAATCTTGTAAACCCCATGCTTTCGTGAAATTCTCTTCCACAATTATGATTTCGTCATGTGCTACACATCCGATTTGATTCAATCCTATTCCCTGATTTTAAAATGTAACTTTGAAATTAAAGAGGTCATGTAAATAATGTATACTCATGAAATATTGCAGTTAAGTGTAATATCGCTAAAATACTATAAAGAAGATTTTCTTTTTACTATATTATTTGAAAAATATAAAAAAATGAACCCCTATAACTACCAATAACTATAGTAAAATACACCTTCAAGTACCCACTACTATCTCAGAACAATCTTATTAGTATGTGAAATTGATCCCTTTACTACTCATAATTATCCCAAAGTATCCCTATAATTGTCAAAAACTATCTCCATTACCATTTTATAAGTTTTGAAAAATAGAGAGTGAAGGAGACCACACATAGTACATGGTCATGTGTAGTATATGTATCATTTATAATTCTATATATATATAGTAGTATTGTAAAGGGGATTCCCCTATTTGTTGTCATCTTTCTAGAACCCAAAATTAACCTAATGTAAAATATATTTTTAACTATTAAAAAATTTATCATTGAAGGGTATAAGTGTAAAAATACATTACAATCCACGTTTAACCATTCCTAAATAATTGGAAAGTTGTTTTCCTCGCCCTTTAATATTTGTCTAGTTTCAAAAATGCCTTTAAAATACACCTTTAATCAAATTTATCTTTATAACTACCCATACTAATCCTAAAATTAGGTAGAATCCTAATTGTTTTAGGATTCATATTAATTAGAAATTCAAATGATTTGGGAATCCTAACTAGGAAACATTAAATAATACTAACATTAAATACAATACGAACTGATTCAAGAATGTTTGGAAATCCTAACATTAAATAGTGGAGAAACTACCCCAAAATGCCCTATTTTAAAAAAAAAGTTTGTCTATGTTTTGTATAAGTTTTTTTTTTTTTTTTTTTTAAATGAAGAGCTGTTAAGCAAACATATAATGCGTGATGATGGCTTGTGTACATAATGTATGTGGTGCACACAGAGCAGACATATAAATGCACATATTATTTATTAAATTACAATTTAAAAGAAATGAGAAAAAAAAATTGACAAAAATTATATGTAATACGTAAAGAGAAATAAATGCTAGTATCTATTTGATATTGCGTTCGAGGTGTATCATTCAAATCACTCTCTGCATATATATTTATTATTAGACATTGAATTACTATGTACAATTTTAAAATTATAATTATAAAATATGAAAATTAGTAAAATAGTGTTTAAAAATTCTAACTGTCATGGTTGTTATTGTTTGTATTACTTGATCCAGCTTCGACGTCATTGCGCATTGTTATTCCATATGTTAAATGTGTACGAATAGGATCTGTGATATTAGAAATAGATAGGAAGGTATCATTTGTAATAAATAAATACATGTTGATACTAATTAGTTAATGAATTAATTTTTGGAAATTTTAAGTTTTAATAAAATATTTATATTTACTAAATTGAAAATGAGAAGACCGACTATCATGATTGTTGTTTCTATTACTTGGTCTAGCTTCAAAGTCATCGCGATTACTATTCCATGTGTAAAATGCGAACAAAATGAATCTAAAATATTGAGAATAGATAGTAAGGCATTTTTTTTGGAATAAACAAATGAATGCAAACATAAAAAAGATATTTAGATTATTTATTATTGCATAAATTAATCATTAAAAGTCACTTACTTTGATTGTCAAAATGTTGCGATGCAGTAGCATTATATAGTTCAAGGATATCATTATTTGTAGTAAATGTTGGTGTTGTTATTGTTCTAGCTATTCGTTTGATATTTGTAAGGCGATTTATGTCCAAAATATTAAATTGATGACTAATTTGGATCATATTCTCCACAGATAAATTTGGTCGTTTAACAATGTTGAATTGAACTTCATTCTGATTTTCTGTAATTAGTTGTCTACGCCTTCTGCACACTGCATGACAACTAATTAGTTCAGCTTGTCTACGTTCAGCAGTCATTCACTGTCTTCAACGTCTGACATCAATTCTCCATCTTTCTCGCAAGCGCTTTATTTCTAAATCTAACTATTGAGTTGAGTTTCGTGAACTCATTTCTACAATAATTTTTAAAGTTGTTTAGAACATAATGAATAGTAACTATAAAATGTTACAAAGGAAAAGTAAATTTACACATATGATGTTAAACTATAATTGAGGATGTTGACTTTTTGAGTCTCATCCCGTTTTGATAATGACAAATCACAACATCTTATTTGTACATTAAATATTTGAACAAGTTTAAGTTTCAAAAGGCACAAATGACCGACACAAAATGGAAGCCATGAAGTACCTGAACGAACACAAATCTTGATGCATTCCATGGATATCCGAAGAGCAAAGCTTGAAGACCTTATATTTTTTCAATTGTAATGTTTTTAGGTTTCAATTGTGCATGCATATCATCTTATTTGAATTGAAGCTCTCATATGACCTTAGACTAACCTTAGGCACTCCATATTTTATGCAAAATCATTTTACAAATGTGCAAAAATTATTTCAAGTGTAAAAATCATTTTTGGAATGAAAAACTCCAAAACAAGTTTTTCAAAAACCCCTTCATATTTCTTCTGTCGAATGAATGAGCACTTTTATTAATCAATCCGTTCTTGTCTTAAAAATCGTTCAACAAAAAAGTTGTGGGATTTCCTATTAGCTTTCTTTTGATACCAAGAAAGTTCCATTTGGAGTATTCTAGAAAACCTTATGCCCAAAATATTTAAAGGTGTCCGCAACGGAAAATTCCCTTTATGTTTTGCTGCCTCAATGATGAGTTATTTTATTAATCAATCACTTCTTATCTTAAAAAGTGTTCAACATAAAAGTTGTGAGATTTTATCTTAGATTTCTTTTGATAACAAGAAAGTACAATTTGGAGTTTTTTAGAAAATGTTATGCCTGAAATACTGAAAGTTATTCGCAACCTCTCGGGAAAGGCGAAAAACGGCTAGTTTTCAAAGTAAATTATATTTTAACACCCCAACGGCCATAAAACGACTATATCTCCAATTTTCCTATAAATACCTTGCCCAAATACTTGAACAAGCCAAGAAAATCATTTGAAAAGCCTACTTGCATATTCTTTGATTCTTACTCATATTTGAAACCCAATTTGAATATCAAGTTCATATTTTCTCCTACTCTTTCTTTTCGAAAATCCTTTTGGGGGAAATCTTTTTGGGTTATTCAAGAAAGGTTTGAGCATATATTCACACTCATATATATTTCTTGAAAGTCTTCTTGTGTTTGATTTTTACGAAGGTCAATCTTTAAGAAAATATTTCTCCTACTCTTCTTTTGAAAATTCTTTTTGGTGAAAATCTTATGAGTTATATAAGAAAGTTTTGAGCATATATTCACTCATATATACTTGCTTGAAAAACTTCTTGAGAAAGGCTAGAGCATATATTCACATTCATTGATCTTGCTTGGAAGCCTTCTTGCTTTTGATATTTCTAAGATCATTTTGAGAAAACCATTTCCATACTCTCACTCTTACTTGCAAAATATTTTTGAGAGAAATTCTTATACTCTACTAAGCTTAAAATTTAAAATCATTTGAGAGTGCATATAGATATAATTTTCATTGTACAATTTAGGTTTTGTAGAAGCATTCCTTGTAGGCAATATATTTTCAAATCATTGCCTTTACGATTCGGGTTGTGAACCATACCAAGTGAGGGGATATCACTTGGAGAGGTGGTTCGCCTATAAGGACTGTGCTGAGCATGGGGTATCGCTTGGAGAGAGGGCTCTGCCTATAAGATGTGGACCGAGTGAGGGGATATTGCTCAGAGAGGTGGCTCCGCCAATAAGGAGTGTGTAAGTGGTTGCTCTGCCCAGTTAAAGGAGTGGTATAGTGGAAATCCTTGGGTGGTTTGCTCAAGGCGAGGACGTAGGTGGGTATAGCCGAACCTCATAAAAATCTTGGTGTCGTTCTCTCTTTCCCTTATCTCATTTATATTTCCGCACGTGCATGTTTTTATTTATATTGTTGTAATTGATTTACATACATGCTTCATTTTTTATTGGGATATTATTGTCGGTGAAACGATAAAATAAATTGTCAAATTTTTTTAAAAATCCAATTCACCCCCTCCTCTTGGGATTACACCATTCCTCATAGAGGATCATATGTTGAATTGAAGGGTTTTTTACTCCAAACCTACATAGTAGAAAATATAATAGGAGGAAATGCATTGTATAATAAATGAACACAATTAAGATACAAAAACAAAGATGTACCCTATATTGAAAGAAGCATTTAATTTGGATTTATGTTGAAGTTTGATAAGATGTAATAGTATAAAATTGCATTGCAATTCATCCAAATCCACCCAAATATGAATTTACAATCCAAAATGAAGGCTTCGTAATGCAACTTTTCTAATATTCAATACTAAAATAGGGATTGACCCTTTGGTGCCTTATTTCATAAATGAAAAAATTGTTCGTATAACTACCAAATGTTGTACCAAAATACTGGTTCAAGTATGTGAAACTATCCAAAATACCGTTAAAATTTTGTGAAGTTTGTGCACATAAGTACTATTAATTATCTCAAAAGAGTCATACAACTATCTACAATAATTTTGAAATGATCTTATTGTAGAGACTCGAAGAATTATAGTAATTAAATAATAAAAAATAGGAGAGAAAGATATTTTTCAAAAGGGGTTTCAGCGGGATCTCGTCGACAAGTGAAGAAGTACTCGTCGACAAGCAGTGCTTTTTGGCTCGTCAACGAGAACTCGTGCCTCATCAATGAGAAGTTTCTAGGAGAACTTCTTTCGGAGCCTAAAACACATCGACGAGAAGAAGGTTTTCGTCAATGAGACTACTGCTTGGACTCGTTGATGAGGAAATGTGACTCATCAACAAGGCCACATGGACAAGCTTTTTATATAAGCTCAAGAGCCCATATTCCCGTGAAAAGACTTACAAAATCTCTCTCTCTCTCTCCTATGACTCCCTCTCCTTCTCTCTTCGATTCCGGAACCGTCTTTCACCAGTTTGACGATCCAAAGCTGCCACATTACTTCTCGAAAGATTCTTTACAAATCTGTTGGAGTGATTCGTTGGTTAGGCCAACTTGGGCACCATCCTAAAATTTGGGTAAGTTGATTATTTTAATATTTATTAAGGTATTTGGTATTTTTGGGATGAGGAAAGGTATTAGATGGGTTTATACTGAAGTTTTATTGAGAGGAAATGCAATGTTAGGGTGTTGAGCTGGGGAACACACGAGTGTAATTTTGGAGTAATTTGTGGGCATTTCCATGAGTCAGGTAAGGGGATAAACTAAGTCAGTATTTCTATGAAATTATGTATTAATATTCAGCTTTTATTTTCAAGGAAATTATGTATGTTATAGAATTGAGTTTGGAAAATACTGTTGTTAATAGGAAAATGATTTTTATACAGTTCAGTAAGAAATATGATTCTGTGCAGATTTTATGAATAGATAAATGTTCACTTTTGTGTGGCATGAGTATGAAATTATATGATTTTATATAGTAACAGAATATTATGTTTTCAGAATCAGCATGTTATTACTGTTTTCAGGAAGATATTAAAAATGATACGGGAACTATGTTTAAAGTATGGTATTAAAACAGTACAAAGATTTCAAACTATGTATGTTAAAATATATGTTGGCGTAAGGGCCGTGATTTTACATGATATGATATGCCGGTGTAAGGGCCATGATTTTATATGATATGTCAGCATAAGGGCCGTGATTTTATATGATATGTCAACGTAAGGTCCGTGTTTTTCATGTTTTACTATGCCAGCGTAAGGGTCGTGGTTTATATGCGATGATATGCAAAAATTCATGAAAATATTATTTTGATAAATATTATTGTTAAACAGCTATGTATCATTATTTGAGATTTACTATATGTTATTAGAACCCGAATTAAACAGCTATGTATCATTATTTGAGATTTACTATATGTTATTAGAACCCGAATGGCTTGGTTTAGGCTTTCACGAAGCACGGTACCATAGTTATATGATCACCATCATGTATATGTTAGTGCTGCAACATGTCGTAAGGAACTGTGGGAGATTGGCAATCAATGTGGTTTTATGGTAGTGTAGGTGTCCCTCTGGCATCCAGACCAGAAAGGGCAGACCCATCGTACTTACATACTTATGTTGATCTAACGTGGTCGACCAGCCATTACTAAGTCCCGCCTTCGGGCCGCACAACCTAGTTATATGAGGGGTAAGTGTTGATTTTTTTAGTTCGATCTCTGTTTTTTATGCTGACAAAGCATATGTATCTTACCTTTGCATTGAGCTTATGAACAGGGTTAATTCTTTGCACACATGGATGGTAAAGATACAGTTGATGCCATAAGGAACTCAATGCTCACACCGTATGATGGCGTTTGGAGAAGCAAAAGGAATGAAGACCTATTTTCTTTTGTATTTGCATTCATTTTTATATTGGTCCATAATAATTTATATCTGTTTGTAATAATATCTGCATGTCATGCATGTAGGTATTTGTAAGCTCAACAAGACTGTAGTTTGACCATAACGACTGAATGACCTTGGGGCACCCTTTGGTCGAACGAAGGTCAATTGACGCTGAATTTTCGGGACTATCTCGAAACGGCTTCAGTAAGACCTTAATATGAATCTAGGTCCTAACACTCTCACATAGATCATACAAATTTGAGAAGTGTTAAAAATGCACTTAATTGAATAATACTAAGGAAATTTAGAGAGCTTGGGTGACTGAACCCCACGAGTTCAAAACTCCTCAGGCGCCTGAACTCTTAAGAAGTCAACAATTGACTTAGGCTCTCGGGCATCCGAACATATTTGTGCACATGGTCCTCGAGCACCCAAACCTTTCAAAAGGAACATTCCACCAACTCGAGCTACTGAGAGATATAGTTCAAACAGAGCCTCGGGTGACCGAACACACGAGTTCGGGCTATCGAACATATAACCGAGCACCCGAATCTACAAACAGAGGCTACTGACTTTTGTTCAGGCTTCCAAAGCATGACATGGGCAACCAAACTTATTTAAATGACTTTTAAAACTGTGTCTGTTCGGGAGATCGAACCTTGGGGAGTTAAAATTATTTTAAAAGCGGTAAAATTGGGTTAAGTTGGGTTAATGATGTTTAAACATTTTGAATCTTTTCTAAGAATTCCCAACAAGTCCCAAACGGTTACAAATGTACCCTAGCCTATAAATATAGGTTCATTTGTGTGGATTAAGGGGATATTAAGAAAAATCATTAGCCAGAATTCTCCCAAACCCAAAATCCCATTTTGCCTATAATACTTCCAAACACTCTCATACCTTCATTCCATTGATTAATCTTAGCTTTGTGAGAGTTCTTGCTTGGGTTATTGCTTAGTAGTATTGCTCATACTCCCATTACTTTGTTTGGTTTATTAGTATTGATTTTGGGGAGTTAAGCAATGTTTTCTAATTGATTTTATTTAATAAATCTTGTGTTGGGAAAAACCTTGTAGCTTAAGGATCTTTGCATTGTCATTGCAAAGATTCCTATAGCTTGATTTTGTTATGCAAAATATTTTTAACAAGCTATATTATTCTTTCAAACAACTCTTGAGCATATTTCATTGAAGAAAATATTTTTGAGTTGATTTAAAGATTGTTGCAGCATCTTTGAAACTCTAATTCATTATTGAGATTTGATATAGCTTGTTTCAAAGAAATAGCTTGATTAGAACACTCTTTAGCATTCTTGCGATCATATCTTATAGAGTGTAGCTTGCACAAAAATACACATCACTGAGCTTACATTTATCTATATTGTTGATGTGTGATTGATTGAGTATACTGTGCGTATTGGGTACATATATGCTTTACATGAAAACATAATCATTGTACCAGTTGATTGAGACAAATACTGTTGTATTTCCAAGCATGGCTTGAAGGGGCTTGATCTAGCTCGGAAGGATCAGGTTGGGGTTAGCCTTGTGAATTTGACTTAGGGCCTTCTCCGCCTCGCAAGGAGAATTTGTAAAGGTTAAAGTCAGCCCTGTGCTAATTGACTTGGTTGTATTAGGTGCCACTCCACCTGTTAAGTGAGCATTAGTGGAATCCTTGGGCTTGCAAGCTAAAGGCGGGGACGTAGGCACAATTGGCCGAACCCTGATAACATATCATGCATGTGTTTTACATTTCCATAATTTATTTACTGCATGTGTATGTTTTATTATGAATGATTGGGTTTATTATTGCGTAGAAAGACCCTACGATTATGTAATACTACTGATCTAGTTTGACCTAGGAAGTCATTTTTAAATACCCAATTCACCTCCCTCCCCATCTTAGGAATACACCAAAGCTAACACTAAGACATGATATCAGCCAGCTATCCATCCAGGGTGTTATTTCATGTACAGTTATATAAGATGATTTCATGTATAGAAACTCAGTATGTTATATGTTATGATAAATTATATTTTTCCTAGATATGATAAAGATAGTTTTACAAAATATAAATAATGTACTATTACATTTATAAAACGAAAACACTCATGATGCCACACACTGATGTTAGTTTATTTCTCTTATTGAGAGGTGTCTCACCCTGACTATATAAACATTTCAAGAGCCCTAGATAGAAGAGTGGATAGAGCCTTGCAGCATTAGAGGTTGACTGTTCTACCCTGTCAGAAGGGTAAGTCGTTCTGCTAGGGTCTGATAGATTTTTGGGTTGTGACCCTAGGACACTTTTTGGTCATTTTGGGATGTGTATATGTATATAACAGTTTTAGTAAAACTCTAGTATTGTGTTGGTTGGTTGATTTGATATGTATATGAATTTAAGTTTTTCGCCGCTTAGGTATTAAAAATGTATTTCAAGTATATCCCTGGTACCCATAGGTCCAGGTTGATTATGTTTTATCAGTTGAAAAGGATAACAAGATTATTATATTAAATATTATTTAAAAAAATTTACAATAAAATAGGCAGGTCGTTACTGTTTGGTATCAGAGCCTAGGTTGCTAGGTTTTGTAGACTTTAGAGTGCAGCGGAAACGATACTAAAGTTAGGGAAAGAATTTAAGGTTTTGTTCTACAGTCTAGAGGCAGGACTTCTGTGGTGGTTTCTATGTCTTTCCTAAGGTGACGATTTTAGGAAAGCCATAGTAAACTGTTGTCGAGTTGTGTTTCTACAGTGTAGGACTTTATCTTGTAATAAGATAAGGATGTCAAGATAGGGGGATAATATGAGATTTTAGTTAGACGCGTAAATTATAAGAATAGTGTCCTTGAGCAATGTTTATTGTTTTTTCAGGATGGACCCTAGTGGCGATAGTGCCCATGTGAGTGGTAGTGAGGGTGCAGGGCCCTCGAGTGCAAGCGAGGCTAACTCTGATGAGGTATTACGCAGTGTGGCTCAGCAGGTTATGGCTGAGATCGCAAGGAGCTCTAGAGAGCAGGGAGGCCCGTCTACAGGCCATGGGTGCACGATAGAGAAATTTACCAAGATGAATCCTCCAAAATTTTCAGGAGGAGTTGATCCTATAGCCGCCGAGAATTGAATGCAGGAGATTGAGAAAGTTTTGGCAGTATTGCGGTGTACGGAGAAGCAAAGGGTCCTCTTTGCCACCTATAAACTGACAAGGGAAGCTAAGAGGTGGTGGACTGCTATGGAACTTTTGGAGCAGCATAGGACGACGCCGATAGTTATAACATGGGACCAATTTAAAGAATTATTCTTTGACAAATATTTTCCAGTCACTATCAGGGAAGCTAGAGTGGAAGAGTTTCTGAATCTGAAGCAGGGACAACAGTCAGTCCAGCAATATGCAGTGAGGTTCATAGAGTTGTCTCACTTCACTTCGTATATTGTTTTTGATGAAGTAAAGAAAGTAAGGAAATTTGAAAGAGGATTGAGACGTGGAATATGAAAGCAGGTAGTAGTGTTGAAGATACAAGACTTTGCTGAGTTAATCGAGAGAGCAGCATTGGCTGAGGCTAGTGAGCGGATGGATGCAGAGGAGCAGGGACAGAAGAAGAGATCTACGCCTTCAAACTTTCAGCAGGGATCTAGGAAGGGTCAGTGGAGGAGAGGAAACTATGGTAGAGGACAAAGACAAAAGACTGGAGTTCATCAGTTGCAGGCAGTGTAAAATTTTCCTGTCTATTAGACTTGTGGAAAGAGACACTTGGGAAAGTGTAGAGTGGGGAGAACCGTCAACTATCGCTGCAGTAGGCAGGGACATCAGGTGCGAGATTGCCTTACACCACATGGTACCGCTCCTACTCCCAGACCGTACTGGGGAGGCTATCAGGCACCCCGTGGAGGCCAACAGAGGAATATAGCTCTGACGAGGGTCTATTCTTTAACGCCTGGAGATGCCGAGACATCTGGTGATGTGGTGATAGGTATGATTATCATGATTTCATTTAAAGTTATTATATTGTTTGATTCAGGAGCCACACACTCGTTCGTGTCTATGGGGTGTATTAGATTATATGGGACAAAAACACAGTTGTTAGACACCGAACTGTTAGTAACTACATTGACAGGGTTAGTAGTGAGGTGTAGTAGAGTGCTCTGAGGCTGTCTAGTTGACATTTAGGGGAAAGTTTTTCCAACTGACTTGATAGTATTGGACATGTATGGGTTCAACGTAATTTTTTGTACGAACTGGTTGGCAGCTAATTATGCCACTATAGACTTTCATTTGAAAAAAGTAATATTCAAATCTCCGGGAAGACCATAATTCAAGTTCATAGGGTCGCGTGTGCAATCCCCGCCTCAGTTAGTATCAGCTATACAAACGAGAAGATTACTCCTGGATTGTTGTCAGGGGTTTATGGCCATTATAAATGAGGTGTTAGGAATTTCTAGACATTTTTTTAGAAAAGCTACTTGGGTTACCTCCCAACCAGGAGGTAGATTTTGCTATCGATCTACTTCCCAGGAAGGCATCGATCTCTAAAGCTCCTTACAGAATGGCTCCAATAGAGTTGGGAGAGCTAAAGGATCAGTTGCAAAACTTACTGGATAAGGGTTTTATTCGGCCCAGTGTATCATCGTGGGGAGCTCCAGTGTTATTTGTAAAGAAGAAGGATGGATCTATGAGGATGTGTATAGATTATAGAGAAATTAATAAGGTGACAATCAAGAACATGTATCCTCTAGCCCCATATAAACGATTTATTTGACCAGCTTTAGGATACCCGGGTCTATTCCACGATTGACCTTGGATCAGACTACCATCAGGTGAAAGTAAAAGCAAAAGATGTCTCAAAGACAGCTTTCAGGATCAGGTATGGACATTATGAATTTCTAGTTATGCTATTTGGTCTAACGAATGCTCCTCCTCTATTCATGGACTTAATGAATAGTGTTTTTCACCAGTATTTAGATCAGTTCGTTAAAGTTTTCATTGATGATATACTGGTCTATTCGAGTTGTTTTGAGGAGCATAAAGGACACTTATGGCGGATACTTCAGACACTTAGTGTAACGACCTAAAGAATAATGGTATTTAAATAATAAAGAAGGAGGAAAATGGAAACAGTAACAGAAGGAGGTAGTCGACGATGTTGCATTTTGGATGTTATAATCCCAAGAAATTTTTTAGGTCTCATCAATGAATACAGGGGTTTCGTCGACGAGGGTTCTTTAGGATCTCATCAATGAGGTCCCATCTCGTCGATGAGAAAATACTGAGAGAGGATTTTTGGGAGGTTTGAAATTCATCGACGAGGGTGAAGATTTGTTGACAAACTTTCTACTGGACTCATCGACGAGGTGACGTGGCTCATCGACAAATCCCACAATATAAATAGCCTAAAATCAGGTTTTTCAACAAAATTCTCTTTCTCTCTCTCTTTCTTTCTTTCTTTCTCTCTCTCTCTCTCTCTCTCTCTCTCTCTCTCTCTCTCTCTCTCTCTCTCTCTCTCTCTCTCCTACAGCTCCACCTTCATCTCTCTTCAATTTTGGCCCCGTCGTTCACCAGATTGATGATCTGAGGCCACCACGACGCTCCTGGGAAGTTCTCCGTAAGTCTGCTAGAGCGAATCGTCAGTGGGATGAAGTTAGATTTCATCCCAGATTTAAGGTAAGGTCTTTTATTTGAAATTAGGCTTTTTGGAAGTTGTAGGAAGTGTAGAAGACGTAAAAATAATGATGTTTTGTTCTGGGATTAATGGTTTTCAAGGTGTTGAGTGGAGACCCTGCGGGTGTAGGACCCGCTATAGTAGGGGGATTTCAGCAGAAATCAGGTAAGAGAAATATACTATGCTAGGTAATACTAGTATGATTTCCAGTATGAAATAAATGTTTTTATCAAATTATTATTTCACAATAGGAATTTATACAGTTTATCAAATACGTTTAAAATGTTTTAAATTACTGTGTGGCATGAGAATATGATATAGTACAGAAACATGTTTTTACAGTATTTTCAGGATTATGTTTTATAGATTATACAGACAGGGAATACGTTTTATAGTATTTTCAGAATACCATGATTATACAGTTTTCAATACCATGACATACAGTTTATTTCAGAAATACAGTTGATACAGATACAGTTTATCATAGCGTCATGGTTAATACAAATATTACAGAATCATGGTAAAATAGATAAATTGTATATAGTAAGGTATTATTTAGTATCAGATCTTGATGGATCAAATTCAGTAGAGCACGGTACCATTACTATATACAGATATTTAGTATAGAGTGCAACCACCTACTTAGATAATATGTGGTAAGAAGGTCGATCAAATGCCCAAGAGCGGATAGGCTCCCCATCAGATATTAGTTAAGGAGTGCTGATCAAACTGATGGAGTATAGTTGTTTATCCTGGTCGGCCAGCTAGGGTAGATCCCGCCTTTGGTCGCACAACCCTATTATGAGGGGTTAAATCATGACATACAACCATCTAGAGAAGTTTTCTATTATTTTTATGTATGTACAGTTTCACAAAAACAGGGAATATATGTTTATATAAATTAAAAGTATTATGTGTGAAAACCTAAAATATAGATATGTTAAGCAACATGGGAAGGTGGTTATTATATTATTTGTACTATATTTTAAGGTTCAGTTATATGTGATTATATAAAAATAGATCTTCTTAGTATTGTAACTCATTTGCCACACACTAGCAATAACATATTTCTTCTTACTGAGCGTCGTCTCATCCCATTACCTTAACATTTTTCATGTGATCCAGGTAGGTGAGCAGATCAGGCTCGCAAATAGAGGGGCTTCAGTATTGCCCTGTTAGTAGAGTGAGTATTTTTTGGGAATATTTATGTATAGCCCTAGCCAGTTGAGGGTATTTTAGGAAATAGTCTTATATGTATATTTTGAGGACACATTTTAGCACTCTGGTATTGTATATTTTCTTAGTTGTGTTTATATGAATTTTGCTTCTTGCTGCTTAGGTTGATGGATTGGTTTAATCTAGTAGATATGAGAGCATTATAAATTTTTCAGTATATATATATAACCCAGTTAAATAACAGGTCATTACAATTTGGTATCAGAGCCTAGGTTGTTAGGTTCTTTAGACTTTAGAGTGCAGCGGAAGCAATACCAGAGTATAAGAAAGGATTTGAGGTTTGTTCTATGGTTTGGATATAGGATTATTGTGGTGGTTTTTGTGTTTTTCAAGGGGTGACGATTTCAAGAAAACCATAGTAAACTATTGTTTGGTCATGTGTCTAGGTGATAGAACTGGATATTGAATTAAGTTCGGGGAAGGTAGTTCATTTTGAATTGGTATAGGATATGTCTGTGTAGGAGATAAGGTGCTTAAGTGTGTTTCTTTTTTCAGGATGGACCCAGGAAGCAGCGGCACGAATGCTGGGGAGGATAGGCCAGTACCTTCCAACATAGGTGGAGGAGATATAGATGCTGTGCTGCCCAACGTCAATTAGTAGGTGATGGCTGAGATGGCTAGGAGCTCAGGGGAGCGTGGCTGTTTAAATGAGCAGTTTACGCAGATGAAGCCCCCATCCTTTGCTGAAGGAGATGACCCAATTGTAGCTAAGAATTGGGTCCAGGACATTGAAGAGACATTGGAAGTGCTTCCCTATTCGATTGAGCAGAAGGTAGTATTTGTAGTATTTAAGCTGATAGGAGAGGTGAAGCGCTGGTGAAGATTAGCGCGATTGATAGAGGAGTAGAGCCGAGTTCTAGTACCAATGACGTGGGACTGATTGAAGGAGCTATTCTTCGAGCGGTATTTCCTTGCTATTGTTCGTAGTGCGAAGACAGCGGAGTTTATGCATCTGGTACAGAGCAGATAACTGTATCCTAGTACGCAGGTCGGTTTATCGAGTTGTCACGTTTTGCTCCACATCTAACACCTAATGAAGAGAAAAAGGCCAGGAAGTTTGAAGAGGGATTGAGGCAGAACTTTTTTGAGCAGGTGATTGGCTTTAGAGCTCAGACATTTACGGAGGTTATAGACAGAGTTGTGATCATTGAGAGTTGTATACAAAGGGGTATAATGGCTCAGAGCCAGATGAAGAGGCCTACGCCTTAGGGCTTTTAGGCTTGCTCCAGTAGGGGTCCATGGAGAGGAGGTCATGACAGGGGAGATCAGAGGCAGATGACAGGACCTCATGGGAATCAGGGTGCGCCAAATGTTCCAGTATGTCAGACGTGCGAGAGACATCATTCAGGGGAGTTCCTAGTAAAGAGAGGTGTATGTTACTGTTGTGGGAGACCCAGCCACATGGAACATGCATGCTCAGGTCCGCCAAACCAAGTCCCAGCTCCCAGACCCTATCGGGGAGAACATCAGGAACCTCGTGGAGGTCAGCAGAGGAATATGGCCCAGACGAGGGTTTACACGTTGACGTCAGGTGATGCTAAGGCTACTACGGATGTGGTGACAAGTACTTTTACTATTTTATCACATTCCATTATTGTTTTATTTGATTCAAGTGCTACTCATTCCTTTGTATCTACATCATATGTTAAATTATCTAGAAGTAAAACTCAGTTATTAGATAGAGAACTGTCTATAACTACACCATCTGGGTTAGTGTTGAGGTGTCAGACGGTGCTCAGAGGGTATCCTATGGAAATTCAGGGGAAAGTGCTACCAGTAGACCTAATTGTGTTTAAGATGTGTGAGTTTGATGTAATACTGGGTATGGATTGGTTAGCAACTAATCATACCAGTATTGATTGTCATTAGAAAGAAGTAGTTTTCAGACCCCCTGGTGAACAAGAATTCAGGTTTGTTGGTTTGCGTGTACATGCTCCGTTGCAAATAGTATCAGCTATACAGGTAAGCAGATTACTCCGAGATGGAAGTCAGGGGTTTGTGGCTTTTGTAAAGGAAGCGTCAGAGAATGAATCGAAGCTTGACAGTACCCTGGTCGTACAAGAATTCCCAAATGTTTTTTTCCAGAGAAGTTACCAGGGTTGCCCCTCGAATAGGAGGTGGACCTTCCTATAGATTTGCCTCTAGGGACAGCGCCGATTTCTAAGGTTCCTTATCGTATGGCTCCAGCTGAATTAGGAAAATTGAAGAATTAGTTGCAAGACTTGCTGAATAGGGGATTTATACGACCCAGTGTATCGCCATGGGGAGCTCCAGTGTTGTTCGTAAAGAAGAAAGACGGGTTTATGAGGATGTGTATTGGTTACAGAGAAATCAACAAGGTTACTATTAAGAATAAATATCTTCTACCTCGTATCGACAATCTGTTTGATTAGCTCCAGGGTACACGAGTGTATTCCAAGATCGACCTCAGATCAGGTTATCATCAGGTGAGAGTAAAGGCAGAGGACATTGCAAAGATAGCCTTCAGGACTTGGTATGGGCACTATGAATTTTTCGTTATGCCTTTTGGTCTGACGAATGCCCCAGCTGTGTTCATGGATTTGATTAATAGAGTTTTTCACCAATATTTAGATCACTTTGTAGTAGTCTTTATTGATGATTTACTAGTGTACTCGAGGAGTTTTGAGGATCATGAGGTGCATGGTTCTGCAGACACTCAGGGAAGAGAAACTCTATGTCAAGTTTAGCAAGTGTGAGTTCAGGCTTGAGAAAGTTGCTTTTTTAGGCCATGTGATATGAGGAGATGGTATTTCAGTGGATCCCAGAAGATTGATGCAGTAGTGAATTGGGCCAGGCCGAAGAACATGCAAGAAGTCATAAGTTTTTTGGGATTGGCAGGTTATTACCAACGATTTGTAGATGGATTTTTAGTTTTGTCAGGACCTCTCACACGTTTAACTAAGAAGAATGTCAGATTTGTATGGGATGAAGAATGTGAGTAGAGTTTCCAAGAATTAAAGTAGTGGCTCATCAATGCACCAGTACTAACGATTCCATTAGGAGGTGATGGTTATGTGATTTACAGTGACGCGTCTTTGAGAGGACTCGGGTGTGTACTGATGCACCATGATAGGGTGGTGGCGTATGCATCCAAGAAGTTGAAAGAATATGAAAATAACTACCCTACTCACGATCTGGAATTGGCTGCGGTTGTATATGCACTAAAGATTTGGAGACATTACTTATATGGTGAGAAATGTGATATATTTTCTGATCACAAAAGCCTAAGGTACATCTTTACACAGAAAGAGTTGAATATGCACCATAGGAGATGGTTATAACTCATCAAGGATTATAACTGCACCATCAGCTACCACCCAGCTAAAGCAAATGTGGTGGCTGATGCTTTGAGCCATAAATCAAAAAATACAGCACAACTAGCCGCAATAGTTTAGCACCCAATTCAGATGGACTTGGAAAGGCTTGGCATGGAATTAGTAGAAGATGATCCTCAGGCGCTTATTTCCAGTCTGGTTGTACAGCTTATGCTATATAAAAGGATTAAAGCCACTCAGGGGAATGATCCAGAATTGACTGAAGTGATAGCCAGAATGCAGGATGGTCAAGGAGAAGAATTCAGCATTTATGATGATGGGGCTTTGAGATTTCGCACCAGATTGTGTGTGCCTGCAGATGACAGCATCAGAAGGACAATTTTAGAGAAGGCACACAGTTCTCCATACACTGTTCATCCTAGCAGTATAAAAATGTATAGGGATCTACAGGAGTATTTCTGGTGGAGTGGCATGAAGAGGGAAATAGCAAAATTTGTGCAACAGTGTTTGACGTGCCAGTAGGTTAAGGCTGAGCACCAGAGGTCGACTGGTTAGTTGCAGCCACTTTTCATTCCTGAATGGAAGTGGGACCATGTATCCATGGATTTTGTCACTGGGTAACCGCTAGTGCCGCATGGTCAGAATGCCATCTAGGTAATTGTGGATAGGTTGATGAAGATAGCACACTTTCTAGCCATTAAGGTTAGCTACCCTATAATCAGGTTAGCAGAGATTTACATACAGGAGATTGTTCGACCCCATGGAGTGTCGGTATCCATAGTCTCGGACCATGATCCACGTTTTACATCGTGGTTCTTGAGGAGTTTGTAAGAGGCACTGGGGACTCAACTAGCATTCAGCACCGTTTTCCATCCTCAGAAAGACGATTAGACAGATAAAACGATTCAGGTACTTAAGGATATGTTGCAAGCATGTGTATTGGATTTTAGGGGTAACTGGACTCAGTATATGCCATTGGTAGAATTTGCTTACAATAACAGCTACCAGGCTAGCATTGGCATGGCTCCTTATGAGGCACTTTATGGTAGGAAGTTTCGTTTCCCTTTATATTGGAGTGAGCTGGGTGAGAGGCGAGTTGTGGGGCTAGAGATAGTTCAGTAGGCATACGATAAAGTCCAACTTATTCAAGATCAAATCAGTGCAGCACACAATTGGTAGAAAATCTACACAGATACTCGCCGTCGAGAACTAGAATTTGAAGTGGTGATCATGTATTTCTGAAAATAGCACCACTGAGGAGAATCATGAGGTTTGGGAAGAAAGGTAAGTTGAGCCCTAGGTTCATTGGCCCATTTGAGATACTCGAGAAGATTGGGTCAGTTGCCTATCGGGTGGCTTTACCGCCATCTCTATTCAGGATTCACGACATGTTTCATGTTTCTATATTAAGGAAATAAGTCCTAGATCCTTCCCATATCATCAGTTATGTGGAATTGGAACTCGGTGGTGATCTAGCATATGAGGAAGCTCCAGTATAAATATTAGATAGAAAAGAACAGGAATTGCATAGTAAGAAGATACCGCTAATCAAAGTCCTGTGGAGGAATCACACGGTAGAAGAAGCCTCGTGGGAGCTTGAAGATGAAATTAGATAGAAATAACCCCACTTGTTTAGTGGGTAATAGTAGTGATGTGTAATTAAAGTAGTGATAATTTTGTTTTGTATAATGTAATTGTAATGTAGAGTATATGATAGGTAGTATTTTGGTTTTGGGGGAATTTTCTTTTATAATTGTAATTTCCCAAAACTACCCATATAACCACGGTATTCCTTCGCCATAAGTGAGGGCAGGTAATAAAATAAGTAGACCATTTTTCCTTTAAAGGATGATGTATAACAACTCGAAGAATAATGACATTAAATAATAAAAAAGGAGGAAAATAGAAACAGTAACAGAAGGAGGCAGCCGACTTCATCGACAAATGCTTTGCATTCGTCAATGACATTGCATTTTGGAGGTGATAGTTCCAATAAATTTCCCAGGCCTCATCGATGAACACAGGGGTTTCATCGACTAGGGTTCTTTAGGATCTCGTTGACGAGAAGATACCGAGAAGGATTTTTGGAAGTTTGAAATTTGTCGATGAGGGTGCAGGTTTGTCAACGAACTTTCTATAGGACTCTTCGATGAGGTGACGTGGCTCGTCGACGAATCCTGCAGTATAAATAGTGCTTAAACTCAGTTTTACACGGAAATTTCAGCGAAGAATCTCTCTTCTCTCTCCTCTATGGCCCTTCCCCCTTCTCTCTTCGATTTTGGCTCCATCGTTCACCAGATCGACGATCTGAGGCCACCACAATGCCCTTGGCGGAATTCTCTTCAACTCTGCTGGGGCAGATCGTCGGTGGTATTGAGTCGAATTTTTTCCCAGAATCAAGGTAAGATCTTTTAGTCAATTTTTGGCCTTTTGGCAGTTGTAGGAAATGATGAGTAAAGAAATATTGATATTCTGTTCTGGCAAATGTTGTTTTAAGGGTGTCATGTAGGAAGCCCTACGGGGGTAGGATCGGTATACGATAAAGGCTTTTTAATAGTTAGGTAAGGGAAATATGCTATGATAGGAAAATTTAGTATGATTTTCAGTATAGTATATATATATTTATACCAAATTATTATTCACAGCAGGAATTAATATAGTTTTATAGTTTATCCATTATGTATATTATGTTTTAAATTATTTTGTGGCTTGAGAATATAAATATAGTACAGAGACATGTTTTGCAGTATTTTCAGAGCTATGTTTTACAAAAAATATAGACAGAGGAAATATTTATAGTAATTAAAGAATACCATGATTATATAGTTGATACAAATACAGTTTACAGTACCATGACATGCAATTTTACAGTTCATTTCAAAAATACAGTTGATACAGATGCAATTTATCACAGCGTCATGGTTTATACAATTATCATAGAATCATGGTAAAATAGATAGTTGTATATAGAGATGTATTATATAGTATCAGACCCTGTTGGACCATTACAGATTACAGAGCACGGTACCGTAGCTATATACAGTATATAGAGTGCAACCACCTATTCAGATAATACGTGGTATAAAGGTCGATCGCATAAAGCCCATGAGTGGACAGGCTCCCCATCAGATATGGGTTGAGGAGGGCTGATCAGACTGATGGAGTATAGTAATTTATTCTTGGTTGGCTAGCCAGGGTAGATCCCGCCTATGGGCCACACAACCCTGTCATGAGGGGTCAAATCATGACACACAATTATCCACGGGGAAGTTTCTAGTTATTACTATGTTTATATAGATTTACAAAGACAGAAAAATATATATATATATATATATATATATATTAGAATTATTTTGAGTAGAAACCTAAAGTACAAATATGATAAGCAACCGAGAAAAGGTGATGGTTTATATTACTGGTATTGTTTTTACAAATTCTGTGAGACATGATTATATAGTTATAGATTTTCATAGTATTGTAACTCAATTGCCACACACTAGTAATATCATATTAGGTTTTACTAAGCGTTGGCTCATCCCATTACTTAAACATTTTTCAGGTGATCCAAGTAGGAGAGCAAACCAGGCTCGCAGATAGGGGGGCCTCAGTTTTGCCCTGACAGTAGAGTAAGTATTTTGGGAGTATTTTTGTATAATCCTAGCCAGTTGAGAATATTTTTGGAAAACAATCATATATGTATATTTTGAGAAACCTTTTAGCACTCTGGTATTGTATATAATTATATGTGGTTATGTTCATTTGATTTTCGCTTCTCACTGCTTAGGTTGATAGTTGGGTTTGATTCAGTTTGGTATTAGAGCATTATAAATGTTATAATATAAAAAAAAAATCCCCAGTTAAATAGCAGGTCGTTACATGATGAGTTTTATGAACAGTAAATTTCGACGACGAAATTTTATAAAGAGGAGAGAATGTAACGACTTGAAGAATAATGGTATTTAAATAATAAAGAGGGAGGAAAATGGAAACACTAACAAAAGGAGGCAGTCGACGACGTTACATTTTGGACGTGATAATCCCAAGAAATATTTTAGGCCTCATCAATGAACACAGGGGTTTCGTCAACGAGGGTTCTTCAGGATCTTGTCGACGAGGTCCAATCTTGTTGACGAGAAGATATCGAGAGAGGATTTTTGGGAAGTCAGAAATTCATCGATGAGGGTGCAGATTCATCGACGAACTTTCTACAGGACTCGTTGACGAGGTGACGTGGCTTGTCGAAGAATCTCACAGTATAAATAGCCTAAAACCGAGTTAAATGTAGAAATTTTCAGTAAAATTCTCTCTCTTACTCACTCTCTCTCTCCTACGGCTCCACCTCCATCTCTTTTCGATTTTGGCCCTATCGTTCACCGGATCGACGATCTGAGGCCACCACGACGCTCCTAGGGAAGTTCTCCCTATGTCTGTCAGAGCGGATCGTCGGTGGGACGAAGTTGGATTTCACCCCAGATTTAGGGTAAGGTCTTTTATTCGAAATTAGGCTTTTCAGCAGTTGTAGCAAGTGTAGAAGACGTAAAAATAATGATGTTTTGTTCTAGATTTATGATTTTTAGGGTATTGAGTGGAGACTGGGTGTAGGACCCGCTACAGTAGGGGGATTTTAGCATAAATCAAGTAAAGGAAATTTTCTATGCTAGGCAATACTAGTATGATTTCAGTATGAAATATATGTTTTTATCATATTATTATTTCACAATAGGAATTTATACAGTTTATCAAATACGTTTAAAATGTTTTAAATTACTGTGTGACAGGAGAATATGATATAGTATAGAAACATGTTTTTACAATATTTTCAGGATTATGTTTTACAGATTATATAGACAGGAAATACGTTTTATAGTATTTTCAGAATACCATGATTATACAGTTTTCATCACCATGACATACAGTTTTATGGTTTATTTCAGAAATACAGTTGATACAGATACAGTTTATTATAGCGTCATGGTTAATACAGATATTACAGAATCATGGTAAAATAGATAGATTGTATATAGTAAGGTATTATTTAGTATCAGACCCTGATGGATTAGATTCAGCAGAGCATGGTACCATTGCTAAATATAGATATTCAGTATAGAGTGCAACCACCTATTTAGATAATACGTGGTAAGTAGGTCGATCAAATACCTAGGAGTGGATAGGCTCCCCATTAGATATGAGTTGAGAAAGGCTGATTAAACTGATGGAGTATAGTGGTTTATCCTGGTCGGCCAGCCAGGGTGGATCCCACCTTTGGGCCGCACAACCCTTTCATTAGGGGTTAAATCATGACATACAGCCATCCAGGGAAGTTTTCGGTTATTATTATGTGTGTACAGTTTCACAGAAACAGGGAATATATGTTTATATAAATTAAAAGTATTATATGTAGAAACTTAAAATACAGATATGTTAAGCAACATGGGAAGGTGGTTGTTATATCATTTGTACTATATTTTCAGGTTCAGTTATATGTGATTATATAAAAACAGATCTTCTCAGTATTGTAACTCATTTGCCACACACTAGTAATAGCATATTTCGTTTTACTGAGCATCGTCTCATCCCATTACCTTAACATTTTTCGGGTGTTCCAGGTAGGCGAGCAGATCAAGCTCGCAGATAGAGGGGCTTCAATACTACCCTGTTAGTAGAGTGATTTTTTTTAAGAATATTTATGTGTAGCCCTAGCCAGTTAAGGGTATTTTGGGAAACAATCTTATATGTATATTTTGAGGACACATTTTAGCACTCTTGTATTGTATATTTTCTTGGTTGTGTTTATACGAATTCCGCTTCTTGCTGCTTAGGTTGATGGATTGGTTTAATCTAGTAGGTATCAGAGCATTATAAATTTTGCAGTATATATATAAACCTAGTTATGAGATTTTGGGAGTAGTTGGACCCAGTATATGCCGTTGGTAGAGTTTGTATACAATAACAGTTATCAGGCCAGCATCCGCATAGCACCTTATGAGGCTCTTTAAGGTAGGAAGTGTCGTTCTCCTCTATACTTGGATGAGATAGGTGAGAGGTGAGTGGTGGGGCTAGAGCTAGTGCAGCAGGCATATGATAAAGTTCGGCTCATCAGAGACAGGAACAGTGTAGCTCAGAGCCGACAGAAGAGTTACACTGATACTCGCCACAGAAAACTAAAATTTGATATGGGAGATCACGTGTTTCTAAAGATAGCGCCATTAAAGGGAGTTATGAGATTTGGGAGGAAGGGTAAGCTTAACTCTAGGTTTATTGGCCCGTTTGAGATCCTTAAGAAAGTCAGGTCAGTTGTCTACAGACTAGCCTTACCACTCATTTTGTTCAGAATACCTGACGTATTCCACGTTTCCATGTTGAGAAAATACGTCCTAGACTCCTCCAATGTGATCATTTATGGTGAGATAGAGTTCAGGTATACTCTGGCATATGAGGAGGTACCAGTGCAGATTCTAGATAGGAAAGAACATGATTGCGCAATAAGAATATTCCTTTAATAAAAGTCTTGTGAGAAATCATGCGATAGACGAAGCTTTATGGGAACTCAAGGAGCAAATATGACAGAAGTATCTGTATCTCTTTATTGGGGATCAGTAGTAATTAGGAAAAGTTACTGGTAAATATGTAAATTTCTTTTGTGCAGGTTAGTTAGATATAATAATTTTCGAGTAATAGATAGTATTTTGGTTGTGGGAGAATTTTATTTTATGTGTATATGTAATCTCCCAGAACCTTGAATGTAGCCATAGTATTCCTCCGCCACAAGTGAGGGTAAGTAATAAAATAAGTAGCCCATTTTTCTTTCAAAGGATGGTATAAATACAGATAGTAAATTTTGAGGACGAAATTTTTATAAGGAGGGTGTTGGCCTTACAAGACTTAAAATCTTGTTATCTTGTTTTGATGCTAACAAAAAGTAAAATTTAATATATTTGTGTGAGTAATGATATTTCAGGGCTCATATATGAGAAAGCAAGGTTAAAGTGCTCACAAGGATCAAATGAAGCTTAAAAGAGTCAAAGCATGGATTTAAAGATGATATATGAAACCTTGAAGAATATGAGGACATGAATAAGTTGTTGAAAGCCAAGGCATATTAAAGTCAAAAGAGCCAAAGAAAGGCAAAGTGAGAAAGCTCAAAGAATATGGAAGCTTGAAGAAAAGATGGACTCAATCCAAGGACAAAGCATGAAGACTCAAGAACTTAGAATGTTAATATCTTAGAAGTCTCATGTAAGTACTTTAATGTTTAAAATATTATTTGAAATATTTTGAAGCTCTTAAGTTAATTTCTTAGACCTAGATATCTTTTAAAATACCTAAAAAATATTTTTATAAGGTCAAAAATTATTTTCAAAAGGTTAGAATCAATTTTGGAATAAAAAGCACCAAAAAGAGTTTTCCCAAATGCTGTCAGTTTTTATACAGCCGCATTTAGGTGAGTTTTTATCTATCAAAAACTCATTATTTTAAATAATATTCAATATAAAAGTTGTATCATTTTCTCTTAGCTTTCTTTTGACACCAAGAACACCTAATTTGGAGTTATAAATAAAAAGTTATGTTCAAAACACTGAAATAGGGTCACTATTGTCAGACGTTCGAACACTGTTCAACGGGCAAATTTTTTAAATTCTAATATTTTAAAATATAGCCGTTTGAGCTCCAAACTTTCTAAAAAATTGGGAAACTCTATTAGGAAACTTTTGCAACATGGAAACAAGTTTGAAAGCCTATAAATACATGGTTTTGCAAATCAAAACTCATCCAAGAATTGAAAAATCTACTTGTAAAGCTGAAAGTACTCTTGTTCTTCCAAAACTCTCTTATTCACTCATTGCAAAACTATTTTACTGAGATATTATGAAGTGCTAATCCTTCCTCCTCTAAATTTTTACTGCTAATCCTCATCTAAAAAGGATATTGGTGAATTCTACACTTAACCTTCATTGTATTTCATATTGATATTTTACATTCAAGTATAGTACTGAAATTGTACTAACTTACTCTTTAAGAGAGTATACTTGTATGCAGATCTTATCTTGTATTTCTTGTAGTTCTTTGACATTCTAAGGATTGTTTGGATCGTTGGCTAAGCAAGGGGATATTGCTTAGAGAGGCGGGCTCTAGCTTAAAGGAGTGACCGAACGAGGGAATATCGTTTGGAGAAGGCGGGCTCTAGCCTTAACCAAGGAGGTTGTAAAGGTTTGTTCCACCCGTCAACGGAACAGGTTTAGTGAATCCTTTGGTGGTTTGCCAAGGGCGAGGACGTAGGCTGGGTATAAGCCGAACCTCGTAAAAATCTCCGTCTCATTCTCTCTTTCCCTTACTCTTTATTTTTAGCATATCTAAATTGCGTGGATGGTTTATTTGATAATCATATATACTACGTAATATTTGGAAATCAAACAAACTTAAGGTTTAATTTTGATTTTGGTTGCGGAAACCAAAAGGGAGTACGTTGGTTACACCATATCTTGCGGAAACGTTACGGGAGTACGTTACTTAGTTAACATCCCAAAGATAAATTTACCAAGAGTTTATTTGAGTTCTGAATATTTGGAAAGAGTGATTTGATTCATCTATATAGGGCTTTACATCAACAAGCACAAATTCTCATTCACTACAGGGTTTGGTTCAAATTTGGCAAATATAAACAAACAACCATCTTGAATTGTTATATTACATAAGTGTTGTGTATTGGCTTGTTTGTTTACTTTATAATTTTAGTTGATTGGTTTGGTTGAATGATTGGATGTTTGTATGGTTAAAAATTAAGTAAAGAAATTAAGTTCTTGAGTGCTTAACAAATTAAACAAATCTGTCACGAATTGGTTAAAAGAAATAAAATAAGTTTAATAATTCTAAAAAATTAAAAGAAATTTTAAAAGCCAATTCACCCCCCCCCCTTCTTGGGAAGCTATTCCTAATTTCAGAGGGGATAATGTAGAGACTCAAAAAATTATAGTAATTAAATAATAAAAGAAATAGGAGAAAAAGATTTTTCAAAAGGGGTTTCAGCAGGGTCTCATCGATAAGTGAATAAGTGTTCGTTAATGAGCAGTGCTCTTTGGCTCATCGACGGGAACTTGTGCCTCGTCAATGAGAAGTTTCCAAGAGAACTTCTTTCAGAGCCTAAAACTCATTGATGAGAAGAAGGTGTTCATCGACGAGACTACCACTTGGACTCATCGAAAAGGAAATGTGACTCATCGACGAGGCCACGTGGACAAACTTTCTATATAAGCTCAAGAACTCATTTTCCTACGAAAAGACTTATAGAAACTCTCTCTCTCTCTCTTCTCCTATGGCTCCCTCTCCTTCTCTCTTCGATTTCAGCACTGTCTTTCACCAGTTGGACGATCCAAAGCCGACACGTTACTCCTAGGAAGATTCTCTACAAATCTACTGGAGTGATTTGTTGGTTAGGCCAACTTGGGCACCATCCCAAAATTTGGATATGTTGATTATTTTAATATTTATTAACGTATTTGGTATTTGTGGGTTGAGAAAAGGTATTAGATGGTTTTATACTGAAATTTTGTTGGGAGAAAATGCAATGTTAGGATGTTGAGCTAGGGAACACATGAGGTGTAATTGGGTAATTTGTGGGCTTTTCCATGAGTCAAGTAAAGGGATAAACTAAGTCAGTATTTTCATGAAATTATTTATTAATATTCAGCTTTTATTTTCAAGGAAATTATGTATGTTATAGAACTGAGTTTGGAAAATACTGTTATTAACAGGAAAATGATTTTAATACATTTTAGCAGGGAATATGATTATGTGTAGGTTTTATAAATTGAAAAATATTCACTTTTGTGTGGCATGAGTATGAAATTGTATGATTTTATGTAGTAACAGAATATTGTGTTTTCAGAATCAGCATGTTATTATTGTTTTCAGGAAGATATTAAAAATGATATGAGAACGATGTTTAAAGTATGGTATTGAAACAATACAGAGATTTCAGACTATGTATGTTAAAATATATGCTGGTGTAAGTGCTGTGATTTTACATGATATGATATGTCGGCGTAAGGGCCGTGGTCTTTATATGATTTTACATGATATGATATGTCGGCGTAAGGGCCGTGGTCTTTATATGATATGCTGGCATAAGGGCCATGCTTTTATATGATATGTCGGCATAAGGGTCATGGTTTTCATGTTTTACTATGCCGGCATAAGGGTCGTGGTTTATACATGATGATATGCAAAAATTCATGAAAATATTGTTTTGATAAATATTATTGTGAAACAGTTATGTATCATTATTTGAGATTTACTATATGTTATCAACGCCCAAATGGCTTGGTTTAGGCTTTCACGAAGCACGGTACCATAACTATATGATTACAATCATGTCTAAGTTAATGCTACCACATGTCGTAAGGGACTGTGGAAGATAGACAGTCGATGTGGTTTTATGGTAATGTAGGCATCCCTCTGGCATCCATACTAGAAGGGGCAAACCCATCATACTTACAGACTTATGTTGATCTAGCGTGATTGGCCAGCCATTGCTAGGTCCCGTCTTCAGGCTGCACAACCTAGTCATATAGGGGTAAGACATGACATCAGCTAACTATCCATCTAGGGTGTTGTTTCATGTATAGTTATATAAGATGATTTCATGTATAGAAACTCAGTATGTTTTACCATGTTACGTTAAATTATGTTTTTCCTATATATGATACAAACGGTTTTACCAAATATGATTTGTGTACTGTTACATTTATAACACGAAATACTCATGATGCCACACACTGATGTTAGTTTATTTCCCTTATTGAGAGGTGTCTCACCTCAACTATATAAACATTTCAGGAGCCCCAGATAGAAGAGTGGATAGAGTTCTACAGCGTTAGAGGTCGACTGTTCTACCCTACTAGAAGGGTAAGTCGTTATGCTTGGATCTAATGGATTTTTGGGTTGTGGTCTAGGGCACTTTTTGGTCATTTAGGGATGTGTATATGTATATAACAGTTTTAGTAAAACTCTGGTATTATGTTGGTTGGTTGATTTGATATGTATATGAATTTACGTTTTCCACTACTTAGGTATTAGAGAAGTATTTCAGGTATATCTCTGGTACCCATGGGTCCAGGTTGATAATGTTTTATCAGTTGAACATGATAACATGATTATTATATTAACTGTTATTAAAAAAATTATGGTAAAATAGGCCGGTCATTACACTTATTCTGTAACGATGCAATGGAGTTGCTGAATTTCTCCTGTATTTTCCCAACTCATAAGATATTGCTTCTAGCTGCGTGGTGATTATGCATCAAAATTTTGTAATTAGGCATTTAAAATTCACGCATTAAAGATCATAATTTTGATTAAATGTCCAATTATGTATAATATTTTGATCATTGAGTTCATTTGATAATTTAAAAATATTTAGCCCACTTTTGTTGAAAATTTGCGAACGCTCATATTTTTATTATTGCAAGGTAATTTTTGGAATTTGAGTCATGCACACAAAGAGAGGTTGTTTTCGACACTTTTTCGTAATCTGTACGTAACTCTCTCATCCGACCTTCAATTCAAATGATTCAAATGCCATAGAAAGCTAAGAGAACCTTCTACAACATTCATGCTTTGCGTTTTGAGAAATACTACCTGCATCAAGGTCGAAATCGGATGTGAAGTTACCATATGCTATTTTTATGGACTATTTCGATATTACTTCGTAATCTGGGCGTAACTTTCACGTCCGAGCTCTGATTGAGATAATTCAAAATTTTGTGGAAAACTGAGGAAATTCTTTACAATTTACGTGTTTTAAGCTTTGAGAGTTACGGGCTGTAGGAAGGTCGAAATCGGGTTTGAAAGTGGACAGCACACCATGTGGTTTTGAAAATAAAAAATAAAAAATGAAGGATGATGTAACCTGGCCATGCAGCTAGGTCCTCTTAGTGGGCATTAGGTGATGCGTTGGGTGAGGCAAAGAAAGGAAAGAAAGAAAGGAAAAGAAAGGAAAGAAGAAAAGGAAAAGAAAAGTCAAATATGGGGGGCTATGTTGAAAAGGGGACTTAAGGTTACTTTAGGAGGAGACTACTGTGGGGTTGAAACGGGGGGAGGCCGTGAATAGCTTTCCTGGAGGTTGGCTACGCAGACATGAGAAAAAATAAAATAAAAGAGAGGTTTAGGGAGGCTGCAACAAACGAGAGGTTTTGAATAAATTCTTTTTGGTGGGAGGCATACATGTAGCCGTGAGCAGGAGGTTTTCTTGGAGTCTTTCTTGGAATCTTTGAGAGGTGGCGCTGATGACAAAAGCAACAAACGAACAACAAGGGGGGTTGATGACATGCAAAAAATTAAAATCATTTTGGGAACCAGCAAGCGGCGAACAATGGTGGTGCTTTGGGTGTTCGTGGCACACGACGGCGATGTTGTGGGTGCTGATCTGTCTTCTGTTCTCCAAATAAAAGAAAGCATGGTGAAAACATTTATGTTTGATTTAATTTTCATCGTGAACTAATTTTTATATTTTAGAAAAACGATGTAGCCCAATTTTGAACTATGTTTGCTCTTCGATGCTAATTTAAAGTAGTTTTCTTTAATGTTTGTCTGAGTTATTTTACGCATAATGCTTTTAATTAACTTTCCATTAATTAGATGATGTTGGTATTGTGATTTGCTACTGAAAAGGAGCAATTATATGATAGATCTTGGATAATTTAGCGTAGGTGAACATAAAGATTGAAAGACTTATATGAACTTATGTAACATTAAAAATCGAGAATTATATTGCATTCTTACTTTATTAATTTGCATATTCTTATGTTAAATAATAAATAAAAATAGGTTTTGATTGACTATCAAAGAGATTTTTAGAAAAAATTGAAGATTTGCTAACAAATAGAGAAAACGAAGTCGAATTAGCTAAAGGAATAAAACATAGTGAGAAACTAGATGAAATCGGTTTCCTAGAAGTTTTTACCTTTATTAATTTGATATGTGGCAATCAGTTTTATTTTCCCTTGAATAGTTTATTTAAAGTAGCCTTATTTCAATTTCGCATTATAAAATTATTAATATTTCTAAATAAAATCAATATTAGTATAATTTCGGTACTTGGTAATATTAAGACATCAATCTTTGAGGATGATACTTTTCACATCACTATATTATAAAACTATGATACTGTGTATTTGCAGTTTTGCACCGATCAAGTTTTTCGCGCTATTGCCGAGGATTGAGTTTTTCTTATTTTTGCCAATATCAATACAAAGTAATCTTGGTTTTAATTTAAAATTTTATATTTATATTTTTATATTTTATTTCTTTTCTCTTTTATTTTATTTTATTTTTTCTCTTCTTTATTTCTGGTGTGTTTTTAATGCTGGATGCTCCGTGCTAGAACCTGTGCCATTATTCCTTTTGATTCGGAGATTGAAAGAACGCTTATAGCACTAAGAACGATGAAGAAGGTACTAGCCATGAAGAATGGACAAGATAATATGGAGTCAAGAGCCTTGAAGGATTATGTACGGCTGGTCGTGAATGACAACTATTCGGGTATCAGACACCAACCCATTAATGCCAACAATTTTGAGCTTAAACCCGCATTAATCAGCATGGTGCAACAAGCCCAATTCAGCGGATCACCACTTGATGATCCTAATATCCATCTAGCAATGTTTTTGTAGATTTGTGAAATTGTAAAGATCAATGGTGTTACTGAAGACACCATTAGACTGAGATTGTTTCTTTTTTCTTTGAGGGATAAAGCAAGAGGTTGGTTACAGTCTCTACAACTGGGGAGTATCACTAGTTGGCAGGACATGGCAGAAAAATTTCTGGCTAAATTCTTTCTACCTGCAAAAACAACTCAACTCAAGAGTGAGATTGGTCAATTCAAGCAACATAATTTTGAATCACTGTATGAAGTATGAGAAAGGTATAAAGATTTGATTCGACGCTTCCCACAACATGGATTGCCGGATTGGTTGCAAATTCAAATGTTCTATAATGGGTTAAAAGGGCCAATTCAAACTTTAGTTGATGCTGCATCTGGGGGAACTTTGATGTCAAAAACACCTGAGGGTGCTACTGCTCTACTGAAAGAAATGACCTAAAATAACTATCAATGGCCAACTGAAAGAACTATGACTAAGAAAGTTGCTGGAATTCATGAATTGGAGCCATTTGCAATACTTTCAGCTCAAGTTGCTTCTCTGTCTCATCAGATTTTAGTTTTGACAACCCAAAGGATACCACAAAGTGCAGAATATGTGGTAGCTACAAGTAGGACATATCCAAGCAATGGAGCGAGTTAAGAACATGTTCAATACATCAATAATCGGAACTACAATTATCATGGTGATCCTTTGCCACAATATTACCATCCTGAGCTTCGAAATCATGAGAATTTGTCTTATGGAAATACAAGGAATGTTCTGCAACCTCCTATAGGACTTGATAGTCATCAATAGGGGTGTACAAAAATTACCGAAAAATCAAAAATCAGACCGAAACTGAACTGAAACCATAAGCGGTTCAGTTTTTTGGTTTTCGATTTTGGTTGCGGTTTTCAAAAATAAAAAAGTTCGGTTTCGATTTTATGTTGAAACCAAATCGAAAAAAATCAAAAAATCGATTTATATAAGATATATATAATATGGCTACTAAAAATATAACAAGTAATATAGCCATATAACCACTATAGAAAAAAAAAATCCTTAATAAATTTTTAAGAACTTTATGAAAAATAAAGGTTATTTTTGTTAGAAGTGCCCAACATATTTTATTTTGTTAAAATTATGAGTCCCTATACAAATTTAAAATACTCAATAAATTTTCAACAACTTTATGAAAAATAAAGGTTATTTTTTTTTTTTTTTGTAAAAAAAATTGGATTAAAACCGAAAAACCACAACCAAACCACCACATTTTCGTTTTTCAATTAAAGCATAATTTCGGTTCGATTTCGGTTTCGGTTCAGAAATCTTAAAACTAAAAATTTCGGTTTGATTTTCAGTTCTGGCCAAAACCAAATCGTGTGGAACCATGTACAACCCTAGTCATCGAGGTGAGAAGAAGATGTCACTTGAGGATGCCATGATATCATTTGTCGAGGAGACAAAAACAAGGTTTAAAAAGATAGATGCACGACTAGAAAACATCGAGACTCATTGCAACAATATGAGAGCCACTATGAAGAACCTTGAAATGGAAATTGGGCAACTGGCCACGACTATAAATTCCCAACATAGAGGAACTTTTCCTAGAAACACCGAAGTGAATCCAAAGGAACAATGCAATGTCATCACACTTAGGAGTGGAAGAGAAATTGAGAAATGACCATTAAAGGAGACCATGTCCACCCCTACAGCTGAAAATAATGGTCAAGGCAAGAATAAAGTGGAAGAAGAGGAGATGGTGGATGACACACCAAGAGTGACTGACACGCCACCAGAAATTTCATTTCCAGACAATCCTCCTATTCTCTCTACTCCACTTCCTTATCCTCAACATTTTCAAAAACAAAAATTAGATAAGCAATTTTATAAGTTTATAGATATTTTTAAGAAAATTCACATAAACATTCTTTTTGCAGATGCCTTGGAACAAATGCCAAACTATGTCAAATTCCTGAAGGACATCATCTCAAAGAAAAAAAGATTGGAGGAGTTCAAAACAGTGAAGCTTACAGAGGAGTGTAGTGCTACTCTTCAAAAGAAATTGCCTCAAAAATTAAAAAATATAGGGAGTTTTACTTTGCCTTGCACTATTGGAAATTCATTTTTTGATAAGTTTTATGTCATCTTGGTGCTAGCATTAATCTTATGCCACTTTTTGTTTGTAGGAAATTGGGACTGGGAGAAATGAAACAAACAACCATTTCTTTGTAACTAGCAGACCGATCCATCAAGTATCCACATGGAATTATTGAAGACTTATTGGTAAAGGTAGACAAATTCATTTTTCCTGCTAATTTTGTGGTATTAGATATGGAGGAAGACCAAGAAGTTCCACTAATTCTTGGCCGACCATTCTTGGCCACTGGAAGGGCTTTAATTGATGTTCAAAAGGGTGAGTTAACATTGAGAGTGAACAAGGAAGAGGTTATGTTCAACATCTACCAAGACATGAGATTCCCAGAAGATCCAAGCACTTGCTTTTGGGAAGATGTCATTCAGCAAGGTGTAGAAAAAGCCTTTCAAAAAGATGTACCAGTTGATCACTTAGAACAATCCTTGCAGCAGATTACAACACAGCAGTGTGTGGGGAGGCTAGAACCTATGGTTGTAAAGACGGATTCTGTAATCTCTAAAGAAAAGATGCAGCAACCTATTCTTCAGAGTTGAAGCAACTCCCTGAGCATCTTCGCTATGCATTCTTAGGTGATGCATATGAAAATGCAAAAATCTACAACGAGCGAACAAAGAAGTGACATGACAAACAGATTCTTAGGCGTGAGTTTTCTCTAGGACAATAGGTTCTACTCTTCAACTCAAGATTAAAACTCTTCCCAGGTAAGTTGAGGTCAAGATGGACAGATCCTTATACAATTGACAAAGTTTTCCCTTTTGGAGCAATAGACTTGAAGGAGAAGACAAAGAATATATTCAGAGTTGATGGTCAGAGATTGAATCACTACTATGGAGAACAAATGGAGAGGAACTGTGCATTTATTCCTCTAGAGATCATGATTGATGAAGATTGAAAAGTCTGGCTAGAGACGTTAAAACAAGCGCTTATGGGAGGCAACCCAAAGAGTTTTTCTTTTGTTATTTCTTTTATTTTTATTACTTTATTTATTTATCTATTCACTTTTGAATAATTTATATTTTTGATGTAGGTTTATTTGGCATGAGTACATAATTGAAAATTTAGTTTCTCGACGAATTCACCAAGAAGCCAGGGAAGTTTCTTTCTTTTCTTCACTCTTTCTCATCTTTGAAAAACATTGAAAAAAAATTGTGAATATGGATGATTATGCCATGAGCGAAACTACTTATGTCATTCATATACTTGCATATGACTTAGGAATACACACTTGGGTCATTTATGTGTAGTTTCCTTTTATATGACTAAAGTAGGAATTGTAACTCATTGAAGGTTGATTGGTAGTTCAATTGTGTTAATATGGCTATATAAACTCTTGTATCTACATGGTATCTCTTGAGGCTAAAAAAAAAAAAATACATGTTCACGTGACTTGTAGCACTTAGGGTTCCTTGTGAACACTGAGAGAGCACCCGTGGCGACTTTGACACCCTGTGAGGTACTATTGAGCCATTTATCGTTCTTTTGAGTTTTTTACGTCAACTCAGAGTTCATGAAACTCAACTTTTCCTATTTTTTGTAAATATTCTTTGTACACTAGTCTTGGTTTTTGATTTGCTAGCCTAGGGGTGTTATCTAGTGGGGAGATAGAAATCTAAGTCTTGTAGCCTATTCAAGATGTGAAGGCTAAGTCACCCCTTGAAATAGACTTCTTTCATAGACTCTTGTTCGAGCTTAATGCACATGGGTGGTATGAAAACAATAAAAGAAGTGTTATGATTGTCCTAACTGACCATAAAAAGAAAGAAATTGAAAAATGAGCAGAAGAAAGAAAAAGAGAAATAGAAATACCCTAGAAGAGGTGAAAGATTAATACTTTCTCCACACAACTACAACAAAAGTCAGGGACACGACACATGTTCTCCACATATGAAGACTCTTCACCCACCTAATACCTCAGATGTATTTGCGCCTAGTTTGTGAATAAGTTGATCTAGGGTGGTCTTGGCTGGATATGGCGAGTAGGTGAGAAGATGCTAGGGTGAAGGACCAGACACCTCGTATATAGGTTGGATCCTTTTGAGACTAATCCACTTTGTACATTTAGCGTTTGTTCCTTACAGTATGTGGAATGTTTGATCATGACATTCCTCCTCATATATGACGAATGAAACCATCATTTTTAAGTGTTTTTTAGGCTATACCAGTTAGACCGAGTCAAACGACAGTTCGATAGGTGTCCATGGATATCCTACGTGTAACGAGTCATGCACATTACATATGTCTCAAGAGTTTACCTATTTATACTTGAATTTATATGACTACATTAACTCTGAATTGTGCTTTCTGGTTAGGTTTATGTGAGTATATTGTTCTTAATGACAATATAATGATGAATTTTGCATGAGTGACTTGCTTTAAGGTTGCATAAATTGTGTATGAATGAGCTTGTGTGTAATCTGATGATATTCCTGTATGTGCAAAGGTATGGTTATGTTGTATGTGCGTTCATTCTCTGATTTTGATATGACACCACGCTGGATTGCATTCACGTTATTTGCTATAGAGTAGTAAAACGCTAGTTTGGGGGTGTGATTACGCATCAAAATTTTGTAATTAAGCATTTAAAATTCACGCATTAAAGATCTATTAAATTTCTAATTATGTATAATATTTTGATCATAGAGTTCATTTGATAATTTAAAAATATTTAGCCTACTTTTGTTGAAAATCTACAGACACTCATATTTTATTATTGTAGGATAATTTTTGGAAGCCAAGCCATGCACGCAAAGAGAGGCTGCTTTTGACACTATTTTGTAATCTATGCATAACTCTTTTATCTGAACTCTAATTCAGATGATTAAAAATGCTGTAGAAAGTTAAAAGAACTCTCTACAATGTTTATGTTTTGTGTTTTGAGAAATACTACCTCCATAAAGGTTAAAATCGGACGTGAAGTTAGCATACGCTGTTTTTATGGACTATTTCAACATTACTTCGTAATCTAGGCATCACATTCTCATCTGAACTTCGATCGAGATAATTCAAAATGTTGTGGAAAATTGAAGAAATTCTCTACAATTTTCACGTTTTGAGTTTTGAGAGTTACGGGTTGTAAGAATGTAGAAATCAGGCTTGAAAGTGAAGGGCAAACCATGTGCTTTTGAAAAAAAAAAATAAATAAATAAAGGATGATGTGACCTGGTCATGTAGCCAGGTCCTCTTAGTGGGCACTGGGTGATACGTTGGATGAGGCAAAGAAAGGAAAGAAAGAAAGGAATAAAAAGGAAAGAAGAAAAGGAAAAGAAAAGTCAAAGATGGGGGCCCATGTTGAAAGGGGGACTTAGGGTTACTTTAGGAGGAGACCACTGTGGGGTTGAAAAAGGGGGGGGGGGGGGGAGGCTGTGAACAGCTTTCCTGGAGGTTGGCTGCGTAGACACAAGAAAAAAAAATAAAAAAGAGATTTAGGGAGGCCGCAACACTCATGGGAAGTTTTGAATAAATTCTTTTTGGTGGGAGGCTTACAGGCGGCCGTGAGCAGGAGGTTTTCTTGGAGTCTTTCTTGGAATCTTTGTGAGGTGGCGCTGAAGACAAGCAACAAATAAATGGCAAGGGGGGCTGACAACACGCAGAAAAATAAAATATTTTTAGGAACCGAAAAGCGGCGAACAATGGCGGTGCTCCGAGTGTTCGCGGCGCGCGACGGCGGTGATGTGGATGCTGATTTTTTCTTCTATTCTCCAAATAAAAGAAAGCATGGTGAAAACGTTTATGTTTGATTTAATTTTCAGCATGAACTAATTTTTATATTTTAGGAAAACGATGTAGCCCAGTTTGAAACTATGCTTGCTCTTCGATGCTAATCGGAAGTAGTTTTCGTTAATGTTTGTCTGAGTTATTGTGCGCGTAATGCTTTTAATTAACTGCCACTAATTAGATGATGTTTGTCTTGTGATTTTCTAATGAAAGGGAGAATTATAGGATAGATCTAAGATAAATCAGCGTAGGTGAATATAGAGATCGAAAGACTTATATGAACTTATGCAGCATTAAAAATCAAGGGTCTTATTGTGTTCTTGCGTCATTAATTTGCATATTATTATGTTAAATAATAAATAAGAATAGGTATTGATTGACTATCGAAAGAGACTTTTCGAAAAATTGGAGATTTGCTAACAAATAGAGAAAACGAAGTTGAATTAGTTAGATGAGTAAAACATAGTGAGAAACTAGGTGAAATCGATTTCCTAGAAGTTTTCACCCTGATTAATTTGATACGTGGCAATCAGTTTTATTTTCCTTTGAATAGTTTATTTAAAGTAGCCTTATTTCAATTTCGCACTATAAAATTATTAATCTTTCAAAATAAAATCAAGATTAGTATAATTTCGGTACTTGGTAAAATTAAGATATCAATCCTTGAGGACGATACTCTTCACATCACTATATAATAAAACTACGATACTGTGCACTTGCAGCTTTGCACCGATCAAGTTTTTGGCGCCATTGTCGGGGATTTAGTTTTTTTTATTTTTTCCAATATCGATACAAAGTAATCTTGATTTTAATTTAAAATTTTATTTTTACATTTTTATATTTTATTTCTTTTCTCTTTTATTTTATTATATTTTTTTCTTCTTTATTTCTGGTGTGTTTTTTATGTTGGATGCGCCGTGCTAGAACCCGTGCCATTATTCCTTTTGATCTAGAGATTGAAAGAATGCTTAGAGCACTAAGAAGGAAGAAGGTACTAGCCATGGAGAACGGACAAGATAATGTGCAGCAATGCGCCTTAAAGGATTATGTATGATCAGTCGTGAATGACAACTATTTAGGTATCAGAGATTAGTCTATTAATGCCAACAATTTTGAGCTTAAACCCGCATTAATCAACATGGTGCAACAAGCCCAATTCAGCGGATCACCACTTGATGATCCTAATATCCATCTGGTGATGTTTCTGGAGATTTGTGACACTGTAAAGATCAATGGTGTTACTAAGGACACCATTAGACTGAGATTGTTCCATTTTTCTTTGAGGGATAAAGTAAAAGGTTGGTTACAGTCTCTACAAACGGGGAGTATCACTAGATGGCAGGACATGGTAGAAAATTTTTTGGTTAAATTCTTTTTACCTGTAAAAACAGCTCAACTCAAGAGTGAGATTGGTCAATTCAAGCAACATGATTTTGAATCACTCTGTGAAGCATGAGAAAGGTACAAAGATTTGATATTTCGACGCTGCCCACAACATGGATTGCCGAATCGGTTGCAAATTCAAATGTTCTATAATGGGTTAAAAGGGCAAATTCAGACTTTAGTTGATGTTGCATTTAGGGGAACTTTGATGTCAAAAACACCTGAGAGTGCTACTACTCTACTGAAAGAAATGACCTCAAATAACTATTAATGGCCAACTGAAAGAACTATGACTAACAAAGTTGCTGGAATTCATGACTTAGAGCCGTTTGCAGCACTTTCAGCTCAAGTTGCTTTACTGTCTCATTAAATTTCAGCTTTGACAGCACAAAGGATACCACAAAGTGCAAAATATGTGGCAGCTACAAGTAGGACAGATCCGAGCAATGGAGTGAGTCAAGAACAGGTTCAATACATCAACAATTGGAACTACAATTATTGTGGTGATCCTTTGCCACAATTTTGACCAATCTCACTCCTGAGTTGAGCTGTTTTTGTAGGTGGATAGAATTTAGTCCAAAATTTTTCTACCATGTCCTGCCAACTAGTGATACTCACCGGTTGTAGAGACTGTAACCAACCTCTTGCTTTGTCCCTTATAGAAAAAGGGAACAATCTGAGTCTAATGATGTCTTCAGCAACACCATTGATATTTATAGTATTAAAATCTCTAGAAACATCGCCAGATGGATATTGGGATCATCAAGTGGTGATCCGCTGAATTGGGCTTGTTGCACCATGCTGATTAATGTGGGTTTAAGCTCAAAATTTTTGGTATTAATGGGCTGGTGTTTGATACCCGAATAGTTGTCATTCAACATTGGCCGTACATAATCCTTCAAAGCACGTGGCTACACATTATCTTGTCTGTTCTCCATGGTTAGTAACTTCTTCTTCTTTCTTAGTGCTCTAAGTGTTCTTTCAATCTCTGGATCAAAAGGAATAATGGCACGGGTTCTAGCATGGCGCATCCAACATAAAATACACATCTGAAATAAAAAATAAATAAAATAAAATAAAATAAAAGAGAAGAAATAAAATAAAAAATATAAAAATAAAATTTTAAATTAAAACCAAGATTATTTGTATCAATATTGACCAAAATAAGAAAAACTCAATCCTCGACAATGGCATGAAAAACTTAATCGGTGCGAAACTGCAAGTGCATAGTATCGTAGTATTATAATATAGTGACGTGAAGAGTATCATCCTCAGGGATTGATCTTAATTTTACCAATATCGAAATTATACTAATCTTGATTTTATTTAGAAAGATTAATAATTTTAGAATGCAAAATTGAAATAAGACTACTTTAAATAAACTATTAAAGGGAAAATAAAATTGGTTGCCATGTATCAAATTAATGAGGGTGAAAACTTCTAGGAAACCGATTTCACCTAGTTTCTCACTATGCTTTACTCATCTAACAAATTTGACTTTGTTTTCTCTATTTGTTAGCAAATCTCCAATTTTTCTAAAAGTCTCTTTCTATAGTCCATCAAAACCTATTCTTATTTATTATTTAATATAAGAATATGCAAATTAATAATGCAAGAGTGCAATAAGACCCTCGATTTTTAATGTTATGTAAGTTCATATAAGTCTTTCGACCTCTATATTCACCTATGCTGATTTATCCAAGATCTATCTTATAATTCTCCATTTTGGTAGCAAATCACAAGACCAACATCATCTAATTAATGGTCAGTTAATTAAAAGCAATATGTGTAGAATAACTCAGAAAAACATTAAAGAAAACTACTTCATATTAGCATTGAGAAGTAAGCATAGTTTAAAATTGGGCTACATTGTTTTCCTAGAATACAAATATTAGTTCATGCCGAAAATTAAATCAAATATAAACGTTTTCATCTTGCTTTCTTTTATTTAGAGAACTGAAGACAAATCAGCACCCACAACATCGTCGTCGCATGCCGCAAACACCCAGAGCACCGCTGTTGTTCGCCACTATTCGGTTCTCGAAAAGATTTTAATTTTTTGCATGTCATCAGCCCCCCTTGCTATTCATTTGTTGCTTGTCTTCAGTGCCACCTCTCAAAGATTCCAAGAAAGACTCCTGCTCATGGCTACATGTATGCCTCCCACCAAAAAGAATTTATTCAAAACCTCTTGTGTGTGTTACGGCCTCCCTCAATCTCTCTTATATTTATTTTTTCTTGTGTCTACACAGCCAACCACCAGGAAAGCTGTTCATGGCCTCCACCCTTTCAACCCGACAACGGTATCCTCCTAAAGTAACCCTAAGTCCCCTTTTCAACATAACCACCCCATCTTTGACTTTTCTTTTCCTTTTCTTCTTTCCTTTCTTTCCGTTCTTTACCTCACCCAACGCATCACCCAGCACCCACTAAGAGGACTGAGCTACAATGCCGGGTCACATCATCCTTTTTTTTCAAAAGCACATGGTTTGCCCTCCAATTTCATGCTCGATTTCGACCTTCCTACAGTCCATAACTCTTAAAGATCAAAACATTAAAATTGTAGATAATTTTCTTGAATTGCCGTAGAATTTTGAATTATCTCGATCGGAGCTCCGACGAGAATGTTACGCTCAGATTATGAAGTAATGTCGAAATAGTCCATAAAAACAGTGTATGCTAACTTCATGTCTGATTTTGACCTTAATGCAGGTCGTATTTCTCAAAATGCAAAACATGAACATTGTAGAGGGTTATTTTAGCTTTCTACATCATCTTGAATCATCTAAATTGGAGGTCGAATGAGAGAGTTATGTATAGATTACGAAATAGTATTGAAAACGGCCTCTCTTTGCATGCATGACTCGACTTCTAAAAATTATCCTGCAATAATAAAATATGAGTGTTCATAGATTTCCAACAAAATTAGGGTAATTATCTTTAAATTATCAAATGAACTCAATGATCAAAATATTATACGTAATTGGACATTTAACCAAAATTATGGTCTTTAATGCGGGAATTTTAAATGCCTAATTACAAAAATTTGATGCATAATCATGTGGTATGAGAAAATTAGATGTTACCACATGATGCACGTTTTTGGAGGATAATTAAAAAGCTAACATTGGATTTAAGCCTATTTGGTGCTGTTTCAAGGCTGTTTCTAAGGATTTGAGGAGCTGGGAGTTGAGACATTGTGCGACTATGCTGAAAACTTGATAGTTATCGCAATTTGTGTTCAAGATCTAGAGTGAGGCAACAAAATTTTCCCATTCATTTTGATTAATGTTTGCCTGATTAGAAAAACTAGTAATTTGCATAATTCCAAGTTTCTTGTTACCATTTTAAAAAAATCTGCCCTTTGTCTTTTGAATTCTTGTAGCTAATTCATTGCTTGAATCCTTGTTCATACCCATACTTCTTGTCATGCTATATAGGAGTTAGGACCGTGTCAATTCATATGCATTGTGTTCAATAGCTTCATGTATGTGCATCATGGTAATTTAGGATTTATATCACTTATAGTAAAGTTTAGTATTCCTTATTATCATTGTACCTCATTGCATTATGCATGGCTACCAACAAAAACATTGGACCAGTTCCCGCTGAACTTGCACAATACCCATTGTTTGTCTATTTGGTTAGACATTCTTCAGGATCTGTTGGGCCAAAAATTAGAGCATAGCACGCAGTTTCCCCAAGCTATAAAGTTGTTTGGTAGATGGCTTAGAACAATTAATTTTAGCCTAGGGCATTCTTTCCACTCCAGGAGTTCTTATAGCACCCTATAAGATGAGTTGGACTTCAAAACAGACCATTAGACCAGTACAGTTCCTCCATCCTCAGTTTAATCTAGAGTCTAGATTTGCGGTAGCTTTGAGGAGTTTGACAATGTAGGGTACCAACCAAACCCTAAGCATGTTCACATTCCCCCTAGACATTATCAGTATGACTATGGAGATGCTTCAAAATGAATGAAGATAGATGTGCATACCTATGATGGAAATTGGACCCCAAATTCCTTTTTTGATTGGGTAGGGGTAATGGAGGATTACTTTTGAGTGGTACTATAGCAAGCTATATTGAGCAATTTGAGGGGTTAATGCTTAGTCTTTGTATTGTTGAGGTCATGCATCAACTATGACTAGGTTCATCAATGATATTAAGGAGGATGTTAGGAAAGAGGTTGAATTGTTTTCACCTAAGTCTTTAGAAGCAACTTATTGGAAAGTTCTTGTCATAAAAAAACACCTCAAGATTCCTTATAGATCTTCATCTTTGGTGAGTGAGTCTCATCATTTCAAATCCTTTCCTCAGTCTAGGTCTATCATCCCTCTTTTTACCCTTAGAGAGAGTTTTGTGAAGCAAATAGAGTCCCATCATTTGTTTGTTTGCTCTAGTGGGTCTTGTATTCCTCAGGCTAGTGCTAGATGTCACATTGCTGCCCCTTGTTCCCAACGAGCCTTAGCTTTAGTGTTTTCATTGATGACATGCTTGATTACGAAGATCTGGTTGTAGATTCTGTTAAGTACTTAAGATGGGGGTGAGCTTGTTGATGATTTTAAGGAGGATGACAACCAAGTTAGTGAGGTTAGGTGTGTCTTACTCACTACTACGGATAGTGAAAAGTGGAAATGTACCACTATTTTCTACACTTTCATTTTCGATTTGGAGATAGGACATGCAAGCTGTTATTGATGAGAATAGTAGCATGAATGCGATTTCAAAAGCTGCTCTAGGAAGATTGAACCTTAAAAGAGAGCCACACCTTCATCCTTTTAGAGTGAATTAGGTAAAAATTGGACAAATCTATGTGTCAGTGAGAGGTGTCTTGCACCCATCCATATTGGAGATTATAAGGATAGGGTTTACTATGATATACTCCCGATGGATGTGGCCCATGTCCTATTAGGGAATCCGTGGTTATTTGATCATGATGTAACCAATCATAGTAGGGATACCACTTTTTTGTTTAGGCATAAAGATTACAAGATCATTTTGATCCCTATCAAGCTCACTCCTAAGGACTCCTAGCAGATAAGATTGCTCTTCAAATCCTAGTTCAAAGAAGCAGTCACCTGGTAGATCATAGGGCTTTTGAACGAGAAAGCTTAGAAAATAGGTGTATTTTAGCAATTGTTGCTTAAGAAGTTTTTTCTAAGGATCGAGAGTTTCCATGTGAGTATTCATTAGAGGCAGGAGAGCTATTAGTTGAGTTCTCTGATGTAGTACCCAATAAGTTACCTAGTGAGCTACCACCTATACGAGACATTTAGTATGCCATAGATCTCCATCCAGGTTCACAATTACCTAATTTGCTATAATATAGGATGAACTTGAAGAGCATGTTGATTTGAATAGGTAGGTAGGAGAACTCCTTGACAAAGGCATTGTGAGACATTGCATTTATCCTCTATAGTAATAGTTCTTTCAACTCTGAAAGGATGGATCTTGGAGGATTTGTGTAGATGGGTAGAATTATCAATAAAATTACCATCAAGTATAGGTTCCTTTTGCCTAGACTTGAGGAAGTTGCCTTTAGTTAGTACTCCAAGATTGACCTTCACGATGGATATGGAAATGTGTGGAAAATGGCCTAGGATGGTCTATTTTAACTGGTTGGTCATGCCCTTTGGATCTCCATAGCTCCCGACGCTTTTATAAGACTTATGACATGTTTTGAAGTCATTCATATGAAAATTCCTAATGTTCTATTTCATTGTTAAGACTACGGAGGAGCACTTGATACAATTTCATGAGATCTATATCCCTTTGAGGAAAGCCAAGTTATCTGCTAAGCTTAAGAAGTGCAACAGGATTAGGGAATAGCTACTATCCCGATAAGCTTAAAGCCATTAGAGAGTAGCCTAAGCCTAGAACTTTTATTGAGGTTTGTAGCTTTCATGGCGTAGTTACTTTCCATAGGCCATCCATAAGCCTTTTTGGCACCATCATGGCTCCCATCACTAGGTGTTTGAAGACAAGGGAGTTTCATTGGAACCCTTTAGCCCCTAGAGCTTTTAGAGATGTCAAGAAAAAGGTGACTCTTTGCTTTGGCATCTCCACTTTACTAGAGTCTTTGGGTGTCACGGGTTGACTATTTTCACACCATTGTGAAAGGACCATGCGACACTAGATAAAACACTTTTACTTAACTAGCCAACCTATCATTTACCACAATTCATCCACGAAACACTTTCATTATCATTCAATCAAATATCAATGGAAGCAGTATGCATGAATGAAAGCAGTTGCAAGCAAGCAGTAAACATTGAAGCAACAAAATTCATTAACAACACCTCCATTAACATTGTGTGTTTGGCGAGGGAGGCAAGTAGGCTAAACACATTGACAATAGCTAGTGAGTTTTACAAGACTGATGAACACTCACCCTCCCCTAAAGAGCTTTACATGCAATTCTCATTCTAACATTAGGAAACATCAAAGTGACCAAGAAGTCATACTGCCTTATTTGGCATAAAAAGAAACAAATACCAGAATAATAAACCTACACTATTATTTACATGATGGAAATCCATCCCAAACACATGAGACAAACGGTCATAGGCAAGCATAATGTCTTGAACAAGTTTGGTTCATGAAACTCCCCCACTTATGTGGTCGACATACTTGTAGACGTTGATGCTAGGTACACTTCAACTTTGTCCATGAACAGTTGCATATCTTTCGTAGAAATCTAGCTAATTTCTTCATCACCAAGACCTTTCCACTTCACTAAGAACTCCTACCACTTCTTCCTTGAAGATGTGAACTCTCTACCTATAAGGATATCTTCAATTTCACGTCTGTCAGGTTGCACTGTATTCATCTTTGCTCTGTTTGAATGACTTCTGCTCGAATTGTCGGTGTCACCATTGAATGACTTGAAACAGTTGACATGAAACACATGATGCACTTTCATCCAAGTCGGAGGGTCGATTCTATAAGAGGCCTTCCTGACTTCGGCCAAGATGGGGACTGTTCCTTCATATTTAGGAAGTAGTCTCCTATCTCGTCCTCATAGTGACCTGATCTATTCAAGATTGAGTTTAACAAGCACCAAGTCACCTATGTTGAAGTGTTGCGGTCTTCTCCCCTGATTTGCCTACTTCTTCATTTGCTTAGAAGCTTTCTCTAGGTAGGCTCGGGCAATATCTGCATTTTGTTTCCATTCTTTGGTGAAGATGTACGCCCTAAGACTCTTTCCTCTTTATGGTCCATCCACTATGTGAGGTAACAGTGGCTTCTGGCTTGTAACAAGCTCGAAAGGGCTCTTGCTGGTTGTTGAACTCTTTTGGGCAATGAAACATAACTGAGCCACATCAAGTAGTTGCACTCAATTCTTCTGGTTGGCATTGACGAAGTGGCGCAAGTACTCTTACAGTAGCCTATTGAATCTCTCCATCTATTCATTTGTTTGTCGATAGTAACTTGAATAGATTTCAAGTTGTGATTCGAGGATTCTGAAAAGTTCTATCCAGAAGTTACTAGTGAATTATGAGTATCAGTTACTTATAATGTCTTGGGGAACACCCTAAAACTTCACAATATTCGTAACGAACAATTGTGTTATCTCTTCTGCCGAACAGTACTCTGGTGCGGTTATGAACGTATCATAATTCGAAAAATTATCTATAACCACAAGTATAGACCCTACATCTCCCACTCTAGGCAGGTTGGTGATGAAGTCCAGTGAGACACTTTCCTATGATTCGGATGGTACTGGTAGGGGCTCCAACAGCCTTGTACTCGTCTTCCGCTCCACCTTGTCTTGTTGGCAAGTGAGACAAGTCCAGGTATAATCAACCACATCATCATGCATATGCGGCCAATAATACCTTTGCTTTAGTAGTTCTATCATTGGAGCCATTCTCCGTGAATACCTCTCTACGAACTTTTTGTAGTAGTTGGCAAGGCCAAGAAAAGAACGCAACTCCTTTACTATCATGGGGATCTTCCATTCTTGAATCGTCCTTTCCTTCTCCGTATCTTCCATTCTTGAATCACCCTTTCCTTCTCCGTATCCCTCTGGAGATGACCTTGCTTAATCACATGACCAAGGAATTTGATGCTTCATTGAGCGAAAATTGTGTTTCTCTTTCTTCCCATACAGATTGTTTCGCCTTAACCCGTCGAACATCTTCTGTAGATGCTCTTTATGATTCCTCTGAAACAACACCGGTGCTCCCAATGGTGCTTTGGAAGGGCAAACATATCCCGCTTCTAAAAATTCATCAAGTTGTTCCCTCTGCTTTGCTAACTCTAGAGGCGCTATCCGATATGGCCCTTTGGTAGGTGGTTTCACTACTGACAACAACTCGATTTCATACTCCACAGTCCGTCGTAGAGGCAATTTATGAGACAGCTTATTTGGCATCACCTCCTTGTACTCATCCAACACTGCTTAAATGGTCATAGGCACTAGCTCTTGGCCCGCTCCTTCATCTACCACCACCGTGGCTAAATGTGTCTGCTCACCCTTTCTCAATCCTTTGTTGAGTTTCTTGGCTGAAAGAAACTTCCTATCGTCTCCTTTCATTGCAACGACTTGCACCATGCATAGGTGATCTTCCATCAGACATGGGGAACCAGCAGAAGGCATCAGCATTGCCTTCGTCCCCCTCAGGAATTCCATTCCCAAAATGACTGGAAAATCATCCAATAACACTGCTGTGAAATTCACATGACCTTCCCAGTCTCCAAGCTTCACTGTCACTTGCTTGGCTACTCCCAGAGTAGGCTAGGCTACAGAATTCATGCTTTCATGCTTCATGTATCCTTCTCCAATGATAAGTTGAGTCTCCATACTTCTGATTGCAAAAAAAAAAAAATTATAAGCAACCCCGGTATCCACCATAGTGCGGGTACTCTGTCCATTGATCCTCAAGTCCATAAACATCAGTCCTTTTGTTTGTGTAACTTTCAGTGCTTTTGCTTGCTTTTCCAATGTCTTCACTTGCCACATTGCATCCATCCTCGGGGTATCATCCTCTTCCCTATCGCTTTCCACTTCCTATCCCAAAGTGGAAGCTTATAAGGCATTGAGTGTTGCTTTGTGAGGGCACTCAAAAACACTATGAGGGTCTCGACACAAGTAGTATGAAATTTTACCCTTTCCATTGGGTGTGTTGAACTCTCGAGATGACGAAGTTTCCTTTGAGGTTGATGCTTTATTGTCGGTTCCCCCACTTTTGGGTTTGCCTTTCTTGAAAGAATTTTCACTATTTCCCGCTCTGCCAAACTCTTTGGACGAAGTGGTGTTATCGTCAGTGTAGTCGTTCTGCAATAGCTTGTGTGGTAGAAAAGTCTTGAACTCTTTGCCTATGAAGTTCAGTTCTTGCCCACAACTTCAACCCCTTAAGAAAATAGAACAAATTGTCCTTCTTTGACAAATCCTTGATATCCAACATCGAAGCAAAAAATTGTTCCACCTATTCCCTGATTGGCCCACATTGCTTGAGGTCTCTCAGTTTTTTCCTAGCATTATACTCAACATTGTTAGGAAAGAATTGGGTCTTGAGCTCTCTCTTCAAGTCTACCTAACTATCCACTACACAACGTCCAATTTCAATTTCATTGTGCTTGGTACGCCACCACAGTTTGACCCACTTTCACCTATTTTGAGGTCATCCTCACAACATGTATGTACTACTCCATATCAAATAAGAAGTTCTCCAACTCCTTGGAATCACAGGCACCCCCCTACGTCTTGGGTTCTAATACCTTGGTCTTGCTAAACCCTAAAGCGTTAGAGTTTTCCATAGCAAGAACCATAAGATTCATCCTTGCATCTAGATCAGCTATCCAAGATTGCAAAGTTTCCATAGTGTGGTGAAAGTCCTCTGACATTTCATGTATCAAACTTGCTTGATGCTTTTGTGATTCCGTCACTTCATCAACAAGTGTCCTTAGTTGGGCCATCTCGTTGGCCGCATTGTTGGCTGTTGTCTCAGCATGTGCTTCTAGCACACTAATTCTCTCAACATTGTTTGGTACCATGGTCACTTACCAAAGCTTTCTAAATTCCACAACGAAGGTAACTGAATTCATGTAGCAATTCACTAAGCTCTGATGCTAGGTTTCACGAGCTAACTATTTTTACACCTTTATGAAAGGACCGTGTGGCGCTAGCTAAAGCACTCTTGCTTAACTAGCCAGTCTAACGTTTACTACAATTCATCCATCAAACACTTTCATTATCATTTAACTAAATATTAGCGAAAGCAGTAAGCAATTATGAAAGTATTGACAAGCAAGCAGTAACATTAAAGCAACGTAATTCATTAACAACACCTTTGTTAACATTGTGTGTTTAGCGAGGGAGGCAAGTAGGCTAAACACGTTAACAATAGCTAGCGAGTTTTACAAGAATGATGAACCCTCACCCTCCCTTAATGAGATTTACTCGCAATTCTCATCCTGACATTAGGAAACATCAAAGTGACTGAGGAGTCATATTGCCTTATTTGACATAAAAAGAAACAAATAGCAGGAAATAAACCCACACTAGCATTTACATGATGGAAATCCATCCCAAACACACAAGATAAGTGGTCACAGGCAAGCATAATGCCCTGAACAAGCTCAGCTCGTGACCGGTTGGCTTGTGATGCCTCTGGGGTAGGTATATGGGAGGGTTCTAAGTCAGGAGGGACACCCTGTAACATTTCTTTGTGAAAAACTCTCAAATTCTAAGAGGGATATAGCATGTACAATGACGAGTTTTATGCCGTTGTGAGATGCCTTCAACATTGGACATATTACTAGTTATCCCAAGATTTTGCACTCTTTTTTTACCACCCTATTTTTTTTTATTTATTTTTTTTTTTTGTTTTTTGTTTTTTTTGTTTTTTTGTTTTTTTGGGTGATATTTGAGCTCAAGCAGTTTAGTGCGAAACATGCTGGTTGGGTATTACACACCGTTCTGATCTTTAGAATGAGGTGGCTAATGGCCTTAGTTATTCTCCATATCATGAGAACATAAGTCATTGAAAGGATGGGTATTCTAGTTGTTCAGATTTTGGGCTTATCTTTAAGGAGATGAATGAGGTCCATCATTTGTAAATTTCATTGTCTGTGAGGGACTCCTATTTAGAGATACTAGGTTATGCATTCCTTGTACTTTTTTTTTTTGGGGGATCTCTTAGTTTGGGAAAATTGCATGTTGAAGGTTTTGTTGGTATTCTAGGAAGGGATAAAACCATTGTGTTAGTTGAGGATGGGCTTTATTGGGCTTACTTTATGGGGGATGTTGCTAGGAAAGTGTCTCAGTGTTGTATCTGTCATTTAGCCAAGTCTAGGAGAGACAACTTTGGTCTTTATACCCCTCCTCCATTACCAAACATACCTTGAGAGACCTAAGTACAAATTTTGTTCTTGGACTTCGTGCAACAGTCTTGGGACATTTTTATATTTTTTTTTTGCTAATAGTTTTTCCAAAATGGCACATTTATTTGAGGTAGTAAGACTTTTGAATTTTGATGCATCCCATTTGGTTAAATTATTCTATAAAGATATCACCAAATTGCATGGGTTGTCAACTTCCATGGTGTTTGATAGGGATATCAAGTTCTCTAGTTACTTTTGGAAGACGCTTTGAAAAATGTGTGAAATTTACTTGATGTTTTCTTTTGCTTGCACCCCCCAAATTGATGGTCAGATTGAGGTTGTGAATTATGGTCTTAGTGGCCTACTTAGGTGTGTAGTGGAAGAAAAACAGGGAAATTGGGACTTGATGCTACCTACTGGTGATTTTGCTAATAATCATTTTGTGAATAGGTCCACGAATAAGAGTCCTTTTGAGTGTGTGATGTACAACAAAAAGCAAGGCATTGGGAAGATCTATGTTGGAGGCTACTTAAGAAGAATTGGATTGATAATTATTGGGTTTAGTTAGTAGTTTATTATGTTTTTAGTATTGATTAGTATAGGATTATGTGTATTTGGAGGTTGTTTGTAATATTTGTGTAATGTAGGGGTTTGTTTGTAATTCATGTTGTTTTAGGGATATGCGTAATTTGATGTGTAGAGACTTTCTTATAAATAGTGTGTGAAAGTCATGTTGTATACAACTAGTTGTTGATGAATTTGAATTGAATTTAAACATGAGTTTTCCTCATTGTATTTCTCTCCTCCTTCTCCTTTCTTCCTCCTCTAATTTGTCCATGGCTCCAAACCTTGATGCTACCCCTTTATCATTGCAAACATGTATAGTTATCAACCCAAGATATCTCATTAGTCTCCTAGGTGAGGCTCTGGATGAAGCTGCATTCAAGTGATCCCATTTATGGAAATCACATTCATTGGACATCTTCCATCAATAATGATTTTGCAAACCTTTTCTTTACATTTGAGAAAGGTGTTGAAAAGCTTGAAATGGAGCTCAAAGTTTGGCAAACGACATTCCTTTTTCCTATAATTTGTCACCATGTTGTTGAATTTATACATATACATACTGCAGCTTTATATCACCAACAGCCCTTTAACACAACGTGCCCTTGATTCTCAATCTAATCATGCAAAACCACAAATTTGACTCCAAATTGGTCAAAAACCATCTTCAATTTACATATAGTCTTGATTCTAGTGCTGCATTGAAACAAATTCACTTAAAATTCACAAAATGCGGCAATGAACCTGATTTCCAATGCTAGCAGTGACAATTTCTGGGGTTTCGTGCCAAATTATCACCCTTGCTTGCAATATGTTGCGTCCACAAGCAAAATATCTCCTTGAAGATCAAAATATTGTGGAGAAAACCCAAAATATCGTGGATGGAGCAAATTCTCGCAAAACTGGAGCTAGGAGAAGACTCAGGCAGAGTCTTACTCACAGGTCACCGATGCGTGAGCCACTGGTGGCGACTTTCTGGCAATGAGTTTTGGGGCGAAAGGAGATCAAGGGATGGGGAGTGCAGTGGTGTTGGTGGTGTGATGAGAAAAGTACACGAGATTAGGGTTTTCAAAGTGCCGGTGGCTGGAGCATGTTTTGCGGGCATGTGGGACCACATGACTGGGCAGATAGTGATGCAATTTTGAGGGGAAAGGTTTTGAAGGTTTCTGTTTTTAATGTAATGGGTGGTGTTGCAGGATGGTTGCTGGAAAGTGATGTTTGAATAAATGGGGGCATGACTGGAATTTTGGAATTTGTTCAGAAACTGCGGAGCTGCTTTTTGGTTTTTTCTTTTTTATTTCTAACTAAAATTGAGAGAGAGAGAGAGAGAGAGAGAGAGAGAGAAGATGGAAGATTGGAGGAGTTGCTGGACAAAAGCTGCCGAGAGACAGCATTAGGATTCAGAAATGAGAGTGAGTTGAGAAACTTGTGGGAGAGAATTAAAGAGAAGAAGAAGAAGAAGAAGAAGAAGGAGGAAGAAGGCAGATCAGAAATAGAGAGAGAATTGAGAGAATTAAGACAAAAAATTAGAGAAAGAGAATATGGGCCGGAGAGGGGGGGCGGGGGGGTGGGCGCCGAGAAATGGGGTAGAAGAGGAGAGAAGGGGAAGATGGGGAGGGAATTGAAGTGGGAAAATGGAGATCAAAGTTAGGGTATGATATCAAATGATTTAGGGGCAGCATCAATGTTCTACAGCCATAGAGAAGTTAGAAGAGGGGAAGAAAGGGGAACGGAGGAGAGGGGTAGCAGGGGGAAAAATCACGTTTAACTTCAATTCAAATTCATTAACAACTAATTGTCTACAACATGGCTTTCATACACTATTTATAAGAAAGCCTTTACAAATCAAATTACACATACTTCCCTAAAACAACATGAATTACAAACAAATCCCTACATTACACGAATATTACAAACAACCTCCAAATACACATAATCTTATACTAACTAATACAAAACACATAACAAACTACCAACTAAACCCAACAATTATCAATCCAATTCTTCTTAAGTAGTCTCCAATATGGATCTTCCCAAGGTCTTGCTTCTTGTCCTACATCGATGTATTTTTTATCACAAACTTTGTACATTCATTGATCTTGTTCCTTTGTCACCAAATGCCCATTTTTTAGAGCTCGTAGATTCTTGTTCATCACATTCAAGAGTTGCATATGAAGGTTAGGCGAAAACTTGCCATGAGTAATATGGATTACAAACTTGACGCAAATGTGCATCATAGAGCTAGAGACTTTAATGTGGTCAACAGTGTCATGGTTCATGTAAGGCGTGAATGTAGAATTCCATTTAAAAAGCTCCATGCCCATGCCTTTGGCCCTTTCTCCATCCTTAAAAAACTTGGAACTAATGCATATTTACTTAATTTGCCTACTCATATGACCATTATTTGCCTTAATTTGAATCAATGGGAAGATTCTCGAATAGTAAAGAGAGTTGGTGGTGGGATAAAGATGTACAAAAAATCATAAAGATAAAAAGAATTTGATATAAAACATGGTAAAAATGTAGAAACGGAGATAACTTTGAAAAATATAAGGAGACAAGAAAAGATGTAAAAAAAGGCCGTTAGTGAAGCTAAATATAGATCATTTAATAATTTGTATGATATATTAGGTACAAAAGAAGGGGAAAGAGATATATTTAAACTTGCTAAAGTTAGAGAAAGGAAGGGCAAGGACTTAGGAAATGTAAAATGTATAAAAAGTGAGGATGATATTGTCTTGGTTAAGGACGAAGATATTAAAGAAAGATGGTGAAATTACTTTAGTAAGTTGTTTAACGAAAACCAAATACAAGGCTTAACTTAGAATTGTTAAATAAGGAAAAGACTAAAAATATAAGATTTATTTGCAAAATTGGAGTTAACGAAGTTAAGTTTGCACTAAAAAAGATGAAAAGTGGGAAAGCTATGAGACTAGATAACATCCCAATTGAAGTTTGGAAATGCTTGGGTGATAATAGAATTATATGGTTAACTAATTTATTTAATACAATTATAAAAACTAAGAAAATGCTAGATGAATGGAGGAAAAATACTTTAATACATATATACAAAAATAAAGGAGATATTCAAAATTGTAATAACTATCGTGGAATTAAACTTATAAGTCATACAATGAAACTATGGAAAAGGATAGTTGACTTAAGATTAAGGTTAGAAACGGAGATCTCAGAAAATCAATTTGGTTTTATGCCTGGGAGGTCTACCACAGAAGTTATTTATCTTTTAAGAAAATTAATGAAAAAGTTTAGGGAAAAGAAGAGGAACTTGCATATGATATTTTTTGACCTTGAGAAAGCATATGATAGGATACCTAGGGAAGTTCTATGGTAGGTTTTAGAAAAAAAGGGTGTATGTTGTAGGTATACCGATGTCATTAAGGATATGTACGATGGAGTAATGACTAGTGTAAGGATTATAGATGGAGAAACTAGAGAATTTCCAATTACCATAGGTGTACATCAATGATCTGCTTTGAGTCCTTATCTTTTTGCTTTAGTGATAGACTAATTGACTAAGAGTATTCAAAAGGAGGTTTCATAGTGTATGTTGTTTACAGACGATATTATATTAATTGACAAAACTGGGGATGAAGTAGAGGCTGAATTAGAATTATGGAGAGAAGCTTTGGAATTTAAAGGCTTTAGGATAAGTAGAAATAAAACAGAATATATGAAATGTAATTTTAGTAACGATAGGAGGAATATTGGAGACAAAGTTAAACTTGATGATGAAGAAATAAATAGCACTTTTAGATTTCGATACCTTGGATCTATTATGCAAGTTAAAGGAAAAATTGAAGATAATGTAATGCATAGAGTTAAAGCAGGTTGGCTAAAATGGAGAAGTGCTTCAAGTATACTATGTGATCGTAGAATATCCTTAAAATTGAAAGAGAAGTTTTATAAGACAGCTATAAGACCAGCTATGCTATATGGACCAGAATGTTGAGTGACGAAGAAACATAATATCCAAAAAGTAAAAGTTTTGCCGAGATGAGAATGCTTAGATGGATGAGTGGTATAACATTGAAAGATAAAGTAAAGAATGAACATATTCGTGGTAAGTTCGGTGTAACTCCTATAGAAAATAAGATAAGGGAGGGAAGACTCAGATGGTATAAACACTTACAATATAGGCCTTATAGTACACCTGTGAGGAAGAGTGACTTAGTTACTGTGGGGGGCAGTAGAAGGGGTAGGGGTAGACCTAAAATAACTTGGGAGGGGATAGTAAGTAAGAATTTAATATCTTTGAATCTATCAAGAGAAATGGTTCATGATCGCATAAATTGGCGGAAAAGGATTCATATAGCCGACCTCACTTAGTGGGGCTAAGGTTTGGTTTTGTTGTGTATATGACCATTATTTCAAATTTTATTGTGGAAGATTTGACACCTTACTGAGGCACTGCACCTTTTGCTTTGCCATTTGGTGTTTATGCTTCAGCTTCCTATTTCTCAGCCACAAGAGATGGTAGAGTCTATTTTGAATGATGAGTTCATGACGTCTCCTTAGGGTGGTTTTCAACAATGCTTGGTTAAGGTTCAGTGGAGAGGTCGTCTTGCTTAAGATGCTACATGGCTTACTAAGGATGTTGTCTATGAGAGCACTTGCCAGTTGTTAGGGTTACCTTTATAGTGACACTCCGCAGAGCAGAATTCTTTTCAACCGGGGGAGTATGATGGAAGACCGCCTACATCTTTTAGGCCGCTGTTTCAGCACAATTATTTTAGGTGCAGATTTAGGACACTGTTTTTATTAGATTCTCCTTTGTATTATGCAAGTTCATGTTTTATTGGGTTATTTATGTAAATATGTGTTAGTAGTAGTAGGTATAAATTCTGGTTTGTAAGTTACTTGGACGGTTGTTGTCTGAATCAGACTATGCTTTCAATTTCTCTCTCTCTCTCTCTCTCTCTCATCAGCCTGCCTCTTCTTCCTTCTCTGTTCTGTATCTAACTCTCTTCCTCTCTCTCTGTTCTTCACTCGCTCGCTGTTCTCTGTTCTGTCCCTGTATTCTGCATGCAGCATCTTTTTCCCTCTCCTTTCTTATTTCTTCTTCTTTCCCCTCTCTGTTTCACATCTATAATTCACTCATTCTCCATCTATTATAAAGTTCTGTTGCTGTTCTACATCATGTTGCGAACAATGTACTTGAAAAAACTACGGACTTTGCTCCTGATTCCAAGCACTTTCTTCTAAGGTAGACTTGATTTATTATTTCAGCTGACCTCAGTTATAAGCCTTTGGCGAATCATGCAAACATGACAAATGAAGGTTATATGCATGTTTGACAACCATTTGTCTAGCTGGTGCTTAAGTAATCATGTGGCATTGTCGGTATTTTTGAAAAATAATTTTAAGGCTACCAAACTTTTTAAGTGTATATATATATATATTTCCAGATTTCACCTTGTACTTAAATTTATTTATTTGTTGCAATGCCAAAAGGGGGTTGGGGAGGGGAGTGTGAGCAGAGGCAGTACATATATTATGTTAAGAGTATGACAACCGTGCAACAATCGATACTGTGTAGTATTCAACATTTCTGATATTTGCTTCTCTTATGGCAAGATGCGTTATTTTTTGTTATATATTCCTTTTATTATTTTATTCTTCTCTACTGAATATTTATAATTGATCCGACAAAATACAACCATCATCTTTAGCTTCTAAAATTAGCATTTTGTCTCTCAACAAATATTTCGTGCTTTCTTCTAATAGGCAGTTCTCGTTTAATGGATCACCATTTTGCTACAACACAAGTAAAACCCTTGTTGCTATGGTGGAGGTTGAAGCAGCAAAACAAGAAATGTTCCATGCACCTCATATTCAAGTGAGTAAAAAGTTAACCATATGTTCAATCTTGTGCTATTTATTTTGGAATTTACATTCTATTTGCTTCGATGTATGATGAAATGTTGACGTAGAGCACAACCAAATATCTATGCCTAAAAGAAAGGAAGAGGATATAGTGATGAAGGATGATGTTTGCATCACTGCAGTTGTGATGTATTAACAGAATATTCCTTCTTTTATTACTTGCAATGATAAGTTGTTGCAAATGTAGTAAAATATTCTTGACAGCTATGGTGCATGAGCTTTATAAAACAGGAATGGGTGAAACTACCTTTGAAAAGGTCAGCTTGTCAAGTTTCCCCTGTTTTGTCTATTATTTTTGTTGCTGGTCTGCTGACATTTTGAATTCTAGTCTTTGATATCTGACACTGAACCTGAAGGCCATATTTTACAAGGGAGGAAATATCTTTTTGGCCAGCATTCATAAAAATGCTGGAAAAATAATTGGAGGTCGTTGGCTTTTTCATTCATTCATGCACAGTTTTCTTCCCCTCAGTAATTAGGAATGGTGGTATCACACGTTTTGTAAATCTCCTTGCTGGGAGGTTTTGGTTGAACCCAATGCATTGTTTGTGAAGTCATGGCAAGAATCTACTTGCGAATGCTTGAGTTTCATCACTACACGTTTTGCTTTTCTCTCGGAGGGTTAGTTGGGAGATCTTAGACTTATTTTAGACTCATTATTTTTCTCTTTTTAAAAGAAGAACAATATAGAATGAATATTGTAACTGCTGGCCACTGGAGGACTGAGCATTGCTGAAGCATATCTGATACTAAAAGAAGAACAATATAGAATGAATATTGTAACTGCTGGCCACTGGAGGACTGAGCATTGCTGAAGCATATCTGATACTAGTAGTACATTTACTTCAGTACATCCATTTAATCATATATATTCTTTTAGAAATACTCGATATATAAAACCAAGCAATGTCTATGTGGGTGTTTCTTGTAAACTAATTACAGTTTTTCTTTGGTGAACTTGTTGCAGTTGGCAATGGTAGTTTCATGTCTCTGTACAAGCAATGGAAACATGAATGAGTATTCTATCCAGTAATGGCTTTTCTGACATGCATTTTGGACATCTCGAGCCTAGTCACCCAGTTCGTGAACCCTCGACCGCGTCCATCAATGTGATGTAAGTCCTCCCCATGTACATGTACTCCCGACGTCAAGAAGCGGTCGGGAATGCCCTGTCGATAGTCAAACTACTGCAAAACTTGGTTATGGAGATACTACTCGATAATATGAAAGCATATGAGTGGCACTTGGACTACCCACAAGTCACTCCTGACTGCATAATTGGTGGGTAGGTCGGTTATAATGTCATCCGTGTAGGGCCTCTATATGAACTGTACTTAAACAGAAGTAAAATGTAAGCAAACTATACATATCTGGTAGAGAAAAATTGTGATGTGTTACACTTTAATCGGACTATACCTCATGCTCCCAGTGCATGTCCAACTCGAACCTATACCAGGGCAAGGTATGCTATGCAACTGACAGCGCCTTTAACTCGTCCCTCCATCTATACAAAAATAAAAACATAAGTATTCGAATGTAACGAACAGTAAGTACTATGAATTAGTATTCATAGTACTTAGAGCACAAATGCATTGTAAATGATGTTATTATTAACTAGCATGCGAGTGAGACTCGGGCAATCAGACACCCTTCCTCATCCCTTTTAAGCTCTAGCACACCATGGTGCGAATGAGCTAAGGAGGGGCATCTCTCCCACGCCCAAACCTATAGTAAGCATAGTGGGCTAGATATGTAAAGACCCTGATCCGCCATGTGGGCCCAGAGTGCTACTTTAGTGACGTCAGTGTATCTGATACCTTATTCATCAAATATAAAACACACATACGCAGTGAAAATAAAATATAAAATCCTCAAATTACATTACCGGAGTTCTAACTATCTTTCTACACAAATATATCTATTTTCACATAATTACGTCCCATAAAACTAAACAAAAATAAAATTTCTATCTACACACTACTTACATAAATTTACACCTCTAGCCCGGCTCCTCTAGCCCGCTACACCCGATCTCTAGGATTTCCTAAAAAGACAGTTTGTAAAGTAGGGATAAGGCACAACTTAGTAAGAGAAAGTCTAAATTAATGTCAGTGTGTGGCCAGCATGCATTTAGTGTACAAAAAATAACCAGTTCACTAAATAGATAAATACATTTATGAAAACATTCTTAATTTACATTCACACACACAATTAGCCGAGAATAGGAAAGATTACCCACCCATACAAGTAGCTTCCCTCTGCTCTCTAATACCATTACTGCTACTAGGGCACTCACCTTTCTTAGTAAGCTCTCGAAGTTATCTTTTTAATTAACCATATTTACATAAATTAATAGATATGCATATAAGACACTCCCTGTGACAAACACGCCATTTACATCCCCATGGCACGGGTTGTGCAGCCTGAAGGCTGGATTAATGTCTTGGGGGATCCACCCAGGCAGTAGTCATTTATACTCTCCGCTAACATACTCCGTGAGTACACGCAAATCCAACTGTTGGTCCGATTACCCTCACCCAAGGGTGCATTTACCTCACATAGGCAAATCGGACAAGGCCACCCTACACCTCTTAGCACAAGTATGGGTGCACACGGCCACATAACAAATATCTAGCAACGGTACCATTCTCACAATACACTGGTCCCCAGGGTTCCTAAAGCATATCTTGCAATTTAGATAATAGAAATCATCATTAAAACATTAATTCATATATATTTCCTGCTATTCCAAAAACCTGGCCCCCAACCACAAAATAAAATATGGCATATAACGACCAATTAAAACTCGGTCCTCGACCGTCAAATAATAATTCTGGCCCTTGGCCAATCAAACAATACCCGGCCACTGGCCATTAGTTCAAACTCCTGCATTTTATAAATAGTTCCAGTATTTTCACAAACATTTCTAGTATTTTTCACAACAGTTCCAGTATTTCTTAAACAATTCAGTATTTCAAAATCCCAAATCCAGATACAATAATCTATACAAATTAAATCATCTGCCACACAATTTTCCACATTTTAACATATCCATATAAATAAACAAACTTTCCACCATTCATTTTATTCAAAAATACCATACCATATATCCTAAGTTTGTAAAATCCATTTCGAACGGTTGGTTTTCAAAATAGCCTTTAAATTCCCAAATGAATAAATAAATAAATATATTTATATAAACATAACAATTAAATTGATTCAATTTTCATAAAATTACTGACTTAACTTAATCCACTTACCTAATTCCTGAAAAAAAAAACCCGATAACACTTCGGCCTACGCCCTAGGTGTTCAAAAACCCCTGAACCCTAAAATTCAAATTTCACCATATTATTCGTCATAACATTTAGAGTAACTTTTCCTAAAATTTTCCTAAGTTTTGAATACCCTAAGTAGCGTAATAAAAACCTAAATTATCAAACTTACCCCTGGTTTAGGATTGGTACCCCAAAACTCCAATTCGAAAACTCACTCTAGTTAGATTATAGAGAATCTCCCCACAAGTCTCCTAGCAGTTTTCGTTCGTTAATAGGGCTTATAATTTAAGATAAATTGAGGTAAGTTTGAGATTTGACCTTACTCTAGGAGATATGCCTATGCCGCTCACATGACAGATCCGCTCTAATAGAAATGTCGGTGGCGGCGAGCAGAGCCCAACAATATTTTCGGATTTTTGATCAACCAAATAATGGAGACGAGATGGAGGAGAGTGGGAGAGAGAAGACGAGGAGACAAAAAAAAAATGAAACTACGTAGAGAAATGGGGGCGGCGCTCTCTTATGTCAATCCTGAGATTCAATCTTAGGATTGATTTGGTTCCCTTATCTATATGTTTTATATTATTATTATTATTATTATTATTATTATTATTATTATTATTATTATTTAATTAATAATAATAATTTAATTAATTAATTTTATTATTTTTTTAAATTTTAATTTTAATTTAATTTATTTTTTATTTTTTATTTTTTATTTTTTTATTATTTTATTTTTTTAGGATCACTACATTCTCCCCTCCTTACAAAAATTTCGTCCTCGAAATTTGTTAACTATTACCAATCACATTCTTAACTTACTGCTCCTGTCTACAGAAGAGTTGATAGCCACCCACATAGCGGTTCCGTCCCAAGTTTATAACTACTCTTACTTATGGCAGAGAAATACCGTGGTTACAATACTGTCTTTGGGAAATTACAATATCCATAACAAATTTTCCCAAAGACTAACCATAATTAAAACTACACATAACTAATTACACAACCTATTATAATCCCTTCATATACAAGCATACCCTTACCCATTTGGCACTAGCCCTCGCGAAAAAGCTGTGGGTACTTCTAGCATATTTCTATTTCTAACTCCCAAGAAGCTTCCTCAATTGCATGATTCCACCACAAACCTTTACTAGTGGTATATCTTTAGTACGCAGTTCTTGTATTTTCCAATCCAAAACTTGAACTGGTACCTCCTCGTATGCTAAAGTATCCCCAATTTTCAACGACTCATAAATGATCACATGTGAGGGGTCTAGAACGTACCTCCTCAACATAGACACGTGGAACACATCATGTATCCCGGACAGCGTTGGGGGTAGTGCTATCTTGTATGCCGCTGAACCAATCCTCTCTAGAATCTCGAATGACCCAATGTATCTAGGGCTCAGCTTGCCCTTCTTTCCATACCTCATCACCCCCCTCATCGAAGCAATCCTCAAGAATATTGTATCACCTACTTCGAATTCTAGCTCCCATCAATGAGTATCTGTATAACTCTTCTGCCGACTCTGGGCTGCCTTCATCCTTTCCCTGATAAGTTTGACCTTTGTAGAGGCCTGCTGAACAGGTTATAGCCCCAAAATTTTTCGCTCGCCTACTTCATCCCAATACAACAGAGATCTGCACTGGAAACCATACAAAACCTCATATGGTGTCATTCCAATGTTGGCCTGATGACTGTTATTGTACGCAAACTCAACCAACGGTAGATATTGGATCCAACTGCCCCCAAAATCTAACACATATGCCCGTAGCATATCTGAAATGATAGACACGGCTATCCGTCTAAGGATGAAATGCAATACTGAAGTGAGTTGAGAACCCAACGCTCCCTGCAAACTCTTCTAGAAATGGGAAGTGAACCGCGGATCTCGATCTGAAATGATAGACACGGCCATGCCATGTATTCTGACTATCTCCTGAACATAGAGTTCTGCCAACTTATCAATGGAATAACTAGTTCTAACCGGAATGAAATGGGTAGTCTTCGTCAATCTGTCAACCACTACCCATATGACATTTTTCCCATGCAATGCTGAAGGCAATCCCGATACAAAGTCCATCGAGATATGCTCCCACTTCCACGTAGGGATGTCTAGTGGTTAAAGTGGTCCCGCTGGCCTTTGGTATTCTGCCTTCACCTGCTGACATGTCAAGCACTGACCCACAAATTTAGCAATTTCCCTCTTCATGTTACTCCACCAAAATGATTCTCGCAACTCTATATACATCTTTGTGCTACCTGGGTGAATAGTATAGAAAGAGCGGTGAGCTTCCCCCAGAATCGTCCTCTTTATCTCTACATCATCTGGCACACATAATTGAGAGTGAAATCTAAGAACTCTATCCTTAGCAACATTAAAGTCTGTGTGCTGCTCATCCTGTATCTTCTCTACTATCTCCATCAACTCTGCATCTTTCAACTGAGCTATTCTGATTCTCTCTCGTAAATTCGGTTGAACTACCAGACTAGAAATGAATGCCTGATGATTCCTTTCTACCAATTCTATATCCAACCTCTCCAAGACCATCACGATCTGGTGAGAAACCATAACTGCTGAGGCTGACATACCCCCAGATTTTCAGATCAATGCATCGGCTACCACGTTCGCTTTTCCTGGATGATAGCTAATGATGCAGTCGTACTCCTTTATCAACTCGAGCCATCTGTGCTGCCTCATATTCAACTCCTTCTAGGTGAAGAAATACTTGAGACTCTTATGGTTAGTAAAGATCTCACACCTTACACCATAAAGGTAGTGTCGCCAGATCTTCAACACAAACACAACTATTTCCAGCTCCAAGTCGTGCATAGGATATTTCTTTTCGTACTCTTTCAACTGATGAGACGCATATGCAATGACTTTCTTCTGTTGGATTAGACGCAACCAAGTCCCTTTTGTGATGCGGCACTGTAAATTACAAATCCACTCTCACCTGATAGAAGGGTCAACACTGGGGCAGTGACTAGACGTTGCTTGAACACTTGGAAGCTCTGCTCACACTCGTCGGTCCAGTCAAACTTCACATTCTTCCTCTTGAGTTGTGTCAAAGACCCTGATAATCTAGAGAACCCCTCGACAAATCGGCAGTAGTATCCGGCAAGACCCAGAAAACTTGTGACTTCCTACATGTTCTTCGGCCTTGCCTAGTCAACTACAGCCTCCACTTTACTCTGATCCACTGAAATCCCTTCTTTGGATACCACATGACCTAGAAATGCAACCTACTTTAGCCAAAATTCACATTTCTTAAGTTTAAAAAATAACTTATTTTCCCTGAGCACCTGAAGTACTAGTCTCAGATGAGCTTTATGCTCCTCAAGGCTCCTCGAGTAAACCAAAATATCATTTATGAACATAATAACAAATTGGTCTAAGTACTCATGGAATACCCTGTTCATCAAATCTATAAATACCGCTAGAGCATTCGTCAACCCGAACAACATATCCAAGAACTCGTAATGGCCATACCAAGTTAGAAAAGCAGTCTTCGATATATCATCTGATCTAACCTTCACCTAATGATATCCAAATCGTAGATCGATTTTAGAGAAAATCTACGTACCCTGAAGCTGATCAAACAAGTCATCAATTCGATGTAATGGATACTTGTTCTTTATTGTTACCTTATTAATCTCTCGGTAGTCGATGCACATCCCTATCAACCCGTCCTTCTTCTTTACAAACAACACTGGTGCACCCCTGAGCGATACACTCTGTCTGATAAACCCCTGTCTAGAAGCTCCTGTAGTTGTTCCTTTAACTCCTTTAATTCAGCTGGAGCCATTCTGTACGGGGCTTTGGAGATTGGTGATGTCCCTGTGATTAAATCAACTGCCAATTCCACCTCCCGATCAAGAGGCAACGTCGGTAAATCCTTTAGAAAACATCATAGAAATCCCTTATCACTTGGATGTCTTCTAACTTGAGCTCCTCTTTCGGCGCTTCCTTCATTATTGTAAGGTAACCCTAGCATCCTCCCAAAAGTAACCTCTTTGCCTAGATAACAGAAAGAATCTGTGGTGTCGAACGCACACACGACCCAACAAATATAAACCCTTGCTCCCCAGGAGGTTTGAATACCACCTCCTTCCTGCGATAGTCAATGCTCGCGTAGCTGGATGCTAGCCAGTCCGTGCCAAGAATAATGTCAAAACCATGCCTATCCAGGACTAACAAACTAGAAGGTAGCACTTCCCCTAAATCTCTACTGGATAATCCTTGATCACCTTACTACATACTAACACTGATCCTGTAGGTGTGCCCACTACTAACTCTGTCTTTAACAGTTGAACCCGTAACCTACATAGTTAAATAAATCTCTAAGACATAAACAAGTGTGTTGCACCTAAATCAAATAATAACGGCACTATCTAATAGTGTGTAAATAGGATATAACCTGACTTAGAAATTTCACATTTAACATAACTAATGCAAATATGGAATACTGGAATAATATACGGGTTCTAATTTAACAATTCATATTCCAATTCTATCATAAATCATTAAGGTAAAAATCTTCATCCTAACATTAACTTCACACACATACCCACTCATACTAACATTCCAACCTAAATTTCCTGAGTTCAAGTCCCTCAACCTAGAAACAAAACCATCGATGGATTTACCATGATTTTTTGAAGCTCGCGACTGATTCAGAAAATCATAGAAGTCTGTCAATAGATTTCTACCTCCAAGCTTTCAGACCAAAACCCATCTTAACCTACCCACTCCTATCCCTATCTTATCACAACCTATACTCTGGTAATTATCAATCCTCAAAGTCTGTAGAACCTAACAAACCTAGGCTCTGATACCACCTGTAACGACCCCGATCCGCCATGTGGGCCCAAAGTGCTACTTTAGTGATGTCAGTGTACATGATACCTTATTCATCAAATATAAAACACACATACGTAGCAAAAATAAAATATAAAATCCTCAAATTACATTACCAAAGTTCTAACTATCTTTATCCACAAGCATATCCATTTTTACAAAATTACATCCCATAAAACTAAACAAAAATAAAATCTCTATCTACACACTACCTACATAAATTTACACCTCTAGTATGGCTCCTCTAGCCTGCTAGACCCGATCTATAGGATTTCCTAAAAAGATAGTTTGTAAAGTAGGGGTGAGGCACAGCTCAGTAAAGGAAAGACTAAGTTAATGTCAGCGTGTGACCAGCATGCATTTAGTGTACATAACATAACCAGTTCACTAAATAAATAGACACATTTATGAAAACATTCTTAATTTACACTCACACACACAATTAGCCGAGGATAGGGAAGATTATTCGCCCATACAAGTTGCTTCCCTCTGCTCTAGTACCATTACTGCTACCAGGGCACTCACCTTTCTCAGTAAGCCCTTGAAGCTATCTTTTTAATTAGCCGTATTTACATAAATTAATAGATATGCATACAACACACTCTCTATGACAAACATGCCATTTACATCCCTATGGCACGGGTTGTGCCGCTCGAAGGCTGGACTAATGCCCTAGGGATCCACCCAGACAGTAGTCATCTATACTCTCTGCTAACATACTCTACGGGTACATGCAGCTCCAACTGCTGGTCCAATTACCCTCACCTAATGGTGCATTCACCTCATGTAGGCAAATCGGATAAGGCCACCCTACATCTCTCAGCACAAGTGTGGGCACACACGACCACATAACAAATATCTAGCAAAGGTACTGTGCTCACAATATATTGGTCCCTAGGGTTCCTAAAGCATATTATGTAATTTAGATAATAGAAGTCACCATTAAAACATTAATTCATATATATTTCCTATTATTCCAAAAACCTGCCCCCTAGCCATCAAGTAAAAGTCGGCCCTTGACCGTCAAATAATAATCCTAGCCCTTGGCCAATCAAACAATACCCGGCCACTGGCCGTTAGTTCAAACTCCTGCATTTCTTAAACGGTTCTAGTATTTTCACAAGCATTTCCAGTATTTTTCACAACAGTTCCAGTATTTCTTAAACAATTCAGTATTTTAAAATCCCAAATCCAGATACAATAATCCATACAAATTAAATCATCTGCCATTGTGACACCCCGATTTTCGTACAATTTTTTTTAATATAAATAAATAATCAAGTCATAAATCCACAACATCCATAAATCGGCCACGTCAACAATCCTACTACCATTCATACAACCCGACCCGCATTGGATACCGGGTAAAAAGTATTTTATTATACAACCTAACAGCGGAAGACAGTATATACACATTAGTCAGAATACAATACCCAGAGTATCAACATACATACAAATATTCACACTACCTTCCCATACTAAAAATTACTATTCAACTCTAGGGGAATTACATCTCCCCTAGTCCCAAAACTCACCCTATGTATCAGGGTCTCAACTCCCTACTATCACGGAGCTCTATCACCTGGCCGGTCTCTGTTCCCTGAAAAATTTAGATAAATTGGGTGAGTCACATCTCAGAAGAAGAAATAAATTATTTACAGTGTATGGCCAAATGAGTACAATTATAATACACTTTACTTTTCAAATCACCATTTCATATGAGAAAATACACTGATATTTACATACACATAATCATATAGATATACAACACAAGCTTTTATAAGCTTTAAAATCATTTATCAAATTCAATGATTTTCAACACATATTTACTCGCGAAGTTCCTGAGAATAGGGAAGATTACCTGCCCATACAGGTAGCTTCCCTCTGCCCTAACATGTTATGCAGCCGGGTATGGCCACATCTGATACCTATCAGGGCACTCACCTTACTCAGTAAGCCCTCAGGCGAAGTGAAACACGAAGAGTTTCACTTCTCCTTAATTATTTATATTATTAACTCACACTGTTCCATTTATCAATTTATCATTCTTTATTTCTCAATTTCCATTCTTTCTTTTATTTCTCATTTTAGCCAATTTTATCATTCTTTCACTTTTCATTTCTACTTTACTTTTCGGCTCATGAGTATCCTCAGTATCAAATACCAATATCGCGTCTGTAACTCATGGCCACCTTGAGGATCTTTCTATACACGCCATGCTTCCCCCCATGGTCAAGGTTGTGTGGCCTGAAGGTTGGATCTAACTGCGGTTGGCCGACCCGGTTAGATCCAATATCATATCACATATCACGTCTGTAGTACAACTGGCCGTCCTAATACCCTGATCCGGACTCAGGGGGCCCAACAATCCTACACAATGGCACAGTCGACTGTCACGCCACACGCTCCAAGAGTCCATGTGGTTGCACTAACACCACTCGCAATGGTACCGTGCTAAATATCATAACCATCCAACAGGGTTTACCACCACATACCCGCAATCATTATGCGGTATTGACATTTCATCAATTATATTCCAGTATATCACAATTCAGTTCAATATAAATATTCTCATCATTTTCTGTGCACATTTCATCATCTCGTAATATCATATATCACATTTCATATATTTTTCACATTTTCCCAAAATACTCATTTCTCATGCAAATAATTTACAGTCACAAATAAATACCACATTTCATTATTTTCTAATATCAATAATTCACAAAATCCCATTTTTCAGACAAAACATTTCTACTCATATAATAATATCATATTACATTATTTTTCACTAATCAGATCAGTAATTCTCATTTCAATATTTTCTCAGAATTTATACATTATTATAATTTACACTCCAAAATATCACAATTTACAATTACTCAAATGCCACACAATTTATCTGATATTTATATCATAATAATTTTCAGACAAAATATCATATGCTCAGTTTCACATATTCATTCAAATAATAATTCTAAAAACACTGCTATAATTTATTCCCCTTACCTGGCTTACTGAGAGTCTCGTTAGAATCCCAAAATTTCACACCCTTGGTGCTCGAAATTTAACTCCTGCAATTTGTATTTTCCCCAAATTAATTAATCTATTTCTCCAAAATAATATCCATCTAGCCTTCCCTAGGCCCTATATACCTCAAATTAATATTTAAACTATTATTTAAAACATCCACTTAATTTTCTAAATTTTTCCTGCGGGTCCCAAAATTACACCCGCAATGCTCACCCGGGCCCTAAATTTTAGAAATCCTACTTCAGTTCGAAATGCTTAATATTTTAGCATTTCTAAATTAATGCTAACTAATTAAAAATAAGCCCCTTAATAATCGCCGCACCCCAAATTTGGGGTTTTGGCCCGATACCCTCACGAGAATTCTGTCCCACTAGACTTGTAGAGAATCATCCCTAGATTCTCGTGATGGTGTCCGTTCGTTAATTGGGCTTATATTTTGCGAGAAATTAAAAAAAATGGGAAAATGGCTTACCCCAGGGAATACGCCTACGCCGCTCCTACCACCGATCCGCTCCGGTAGAAATGATGGTAGCGGCGAATGGAGTCCAGTGGTATTTTCGAATTTTCGATCGGGCGAAAATCCGTCACGAAATCGAGGAGAGAGGGAGAGAGAACGCGAGGGGAAAGAGAGAGATTGCAGAGAGTTACAGAGAAAAGAAAAGAAAAGAAGAAGAAGAAGAAGAAGAAGAAGAATAATAATAATAATAATAATAATAATAATAATAATAATAATAATAATAATAATAATAGATATACTTGAATCTCCTGAAGCTTATTGAAGCTTCAGGAGGATAAATATTATTATAATAATAATATTTTTTTTTAATAAAAAAAAAATAATTTTAATTAATTAATTTTTTTCTTTTTCTTTTTAAATTCGTTTAATTAATTAATTAATTAAATTTTTTAATTTTAATTTTAATTTTATTTTTTTATTTATTTATTTTTTTGGAATCATTCTATTAATCTTTTATATTTCTTTTTGGGATTTTTACATTCTCCCCTCCTTATAAAAATTTCGTCCTCGAAATTTGCCATTTCCCCTGTTTCCCTTCTTTAGCGAAAAGACTTCTTATTTTTATTGATTACCCTCACTTATGGCGAAGGAATACCGTGGTTACAACGAGGGTTCTAGGAGATTACAACTATTCAAAATTCTCCCAAAACCATTCACGTTTCAAAACTAAAAACTCTATTCATCTTACGTTACACTATACAAATAAAAACTACAACAATATTCCATTCACTTGACTGGCTCAACTCTAACTCCACTGAATAAGTGCGGATATCTCTGGTGCATCTGATCCTCTAGTCCCAGGAAGCCTCCTCAATGGCATGGTTGAGCCACAGAACTTTTACCAGTGGAATCTTCTTCGTGCGTAGCTCCTGTTCCTTCCAGTCAAGAATCTGTACTGGCACTTTCTCATAAGCTAAAGTATCACCCAACTCCAGTGCCTCATATCTGATCACATGGGAGGGGTCTGGGATGTATTTTCTCAGCATAGAAACGTGGAATACGTCATGGATCCTAGATAGGACCGGTGGTAATGCCAAACGATAGGCAACTGGACCCACTCTCTCAAGAATCTCGAATGGTCCAATATACCTAGGGCTCAGCTTACCCTTCCTCCCGAACCTCATAACGCCCTTCAGCGGTGCCACCTTTAGGAACACGTGATCTCCTGTGTCAAACTCTAATTCTCATCGACGAGTATCAGCATAACTCTTCTGTCGGCTCTGCGCTGTCCTGATCCTGTCTCTGATGAGTCTGACTTTATCTTGAGTCTGCTGTATCAGCTCTAGCCCCAATACCTGTTGTAGACACCCTATTTTTGCCCTAACCAAATAGAACAAAGGAGTCCCTTCTCAGTATATTATTATTATTATTACCTTATTTTTATTATTATTATTTTCTTATAATTATTTGTATTATTTATTATTGTTCATTACTAGTATTATAATTAGTGTTACCTTACTATTATTTTGGGTATATTTTTTAACTTTTATTTATTATTATTATTATTATTATTATTATTTTCCTATATTATTAGTACTTTACTATTATTTTGCTAGTATTTTTATCATTATTATTTTTTTTTTCATTTTTATTATTATTACTAGTACTTTTATTATCTTTATTTTATTTTTACTTTACTATAATTATTTTTGTTTTCCATTTATTTTATTATTATTATTATTATTATTATTATTATTATTACGTTTTGTATTATTACTCTATTTTTGTTAGTATTATTATTATTATTATTATTTTACTGATAATATCTTTTTTATTTTTATTCTTACCATAATTATTTATTATTATTTACTATTAATAGTAGTATTATCTTTATTATTATTATTATCTTATGGATACTTATATTATTATGATTATTATTATTATTATTTCCTTTTTCATTATTACTATAAGAATAAAAGAATAAAAAAAAAGAAAAAGAAAAAGAAAATAAAAAAAGGGAAGTTGTTTTAGGGTTTTTGAGATTTTTTTATATAATGGCAAAGAGGGGACAGCCAAGGGGGGGCAGCGCACAGCCGCAGCAGCACAGACGCACAGGGAAACCAAATTTTTTTTTTTTTCTGTTCTCCTTCTTCTTCTTCTTCTTCTTCTTCTTCTTCCCGGAGACCATAGGCTCTCATTCTCCTCTCCATCTCACTTCACCAGCAACCTCCCTCTCGTTTTCTTTCTTTCCCAGCCATAGCAGCAGCCCCCCTGGAATCCCCATCCTCGCCTCTCGTTTTCTCACTCGCCGTTGCTGCTCACGGCCGCAGCACACACGCAGCAGTAGCCTAGTTGCAGTCAACCATACCAGCAGACCCGAGAGGCTCTCTGCACCTCCGTAAGCTCCACCGGCCTCTCTTATCCCGGAGTTCCCTGCCCCTCTGCTGTATATACACACACATACTACACACACACACAGCACACACACTGCACACACACACACAGCACACACACAGCACACACACACTGCACACACACACACAGCACACACGCAGCACACACACACTGCACACGCACACACAGCACACACATACTACACACACACACAGCACACACAGAAACGCACACACACAGCACACACACACTGCACACACACACACAGCACACACGCAGCACACACACACAGCACACACACACAGAAACGCAGACACACAGCACACACACTGTACACACACACAGCACACACACTGTCACACACATGAATTTTGTTTTATTTTTATTTACTTGTTTATTTATTTATTTTACATCTTTATTTGTTTTGGAATATTTGAGACACTAACATTGTTGCTTACTTTTGCAGGCACATATACATGTCTATATATATATACATATACATGTAAAGTTTAATTTTTTTTTATATACATTTAATTGGGTTTACATATATACATATATTGGTTTTATTTTAAGTCTTAAAGTTCAAGTTTTTATTTTTATTTTTTTTCTCTTTTCTCTTATTTGCATGTGGGTATGTATTAAAATAATATCTATTATGGTATTTTGTGTGTGTATATTAATATAATACTTGTTGTAGCTTTTAGTTAAATATTTGTATATAGGCTATGTGTATATATGTATATTAATACATTATTTGCTGTAATATTTAGTTAATGTTTATATCTAGGCTATGTATGTGTGTATGTTGATATAATATTTATGGTAGTATTTAGTTATTATTATTATTATTATTATTATTATTATTATTTTTTTTTTTTTTTGCTAGTTTTGGTTTGTCCTAATATCTAATGTCTTGATTTTTGTTTTTTTTTTTCTTTGCGTATGTAGGTACATAGGTTTTTATAATTTTTATAATCATTTTAATTTTTGATACGCAGGGTAAGTTTTGATTGTATTATTCATATAAGTTAATTTTCTTGAGTGCAGAATTTTTATAGTCGGAACTTGTCTAGATATTTAAAGTTTAATTTCATTTTATTCGTTGGATTGTTAATATTATTGTTGCATGTTTAATACGTAGCTAGAATAGTTATTGTAATTATTTACTTAATCCATATGTTTAGGGCTATTTAGGGTTTTCATGGTTGATGCATGTTCAATTTTAATTACTTAGGGTTTTCTTTATGTGTTATCTATAGTCATATTAACATTTTCTGATATTTAGTATTCGGATTCTAATATTTTATCATGTTTACATATAAAGGTGTCAATCATTATGGTAAGTTTAGTGTTTTGGTATATATTTTGCTATTATATTTAGTATGATATTGTATATAATATTATGGTATAATTATTATTTAGTTTCACTTATTAAGGCATTTTTTTTATAGATGGTATTACCTTGTATAGTATCTCGAGTGTTTTAATATATACATATGGTATTTTATTGCCTATTTTGAAAGTTGTAATATTTTAACAGATATGCTTATTATCATTACTATTTTTATATGCATTGTGATAATTTAATATTTTAACTTATTATCTTATTAATATATAGTAAAACCTCTCATACTAGTATTTTCCTATAAAAATTTTATATACAATTTCAAAATTTGGGAGCGTATTTTCTTAGATATTTTATTGATTTTTAATCCCTATGACTTTATTGCGGGGGGTATTAGCCTTCGGGCTTTACGTACCTTAAGCTTTGAGGGAATATATGTATATATTTATTTATTTATTTTTCATAGGTATTTATAAATTCACAAAAAGGATTAATTTAGAGACTTATTAAATTAACTTAGAGATAATTTCAAATTAATTAGGTACCGTTCGTAAGAACGGGCGCGTAGGGGGTGCTCGTACCTTCCCCTCGCGTAACCGAACTCCCGACCCCAACTCTGATAATGTAGACCGATTCTACCCCTAACGGGGTAGTAATCATGTGTTCTAACCGCACTAAAGGTTAGTGGCGACTCCGATATTCCAATATTTTTCCTTGAATATTAAAATTAATTTTTATTCCGCCGCCCGGGGCACACGCGCTCCCGGGACGTCGCGACACCTGTCTCTCACCAACCTCATCACAGTACAACGGGGATCGGCACCTCTTGCCATACAGTGCCTCATATGGTGCCATCCCAATGCTGTCCTGGTAGCTGTTGTTATACGCAAACTCAACCAGTGGCAAATACTGTATCCAACGACCTCCAAAGTCCAGCGCACATGCTCGCAGCATATCCTCCAGAATCTGTATCGTCCTCTCTTTCTGTCCATCTGTCTGAGGATGAAAAGCCGTACTGAACAACAACTGAGAACCCATAGCCCCTTGCAGACTCCTCCAAAAACGAGATGTGAACCGTGGGTCTCTATCTGAAACTATGGACACTGGGACGCCGTGGAGTCTAACTATCTCCTGGATGTATAACTTAGCTAATCTGTCCATAGAGTAGCTAACTCTGATCGAAAAAAAGTGGGCAGCCTTCGTCAATCGATCCACCAGTGGGCAGTCTTCGTCAATCGATCCACCACTACCCAAATAGCATCCTGTCCATGCAATTCTGGCGATAATCCTGAGACGAAATCCATCGCTATATGCTCCCACTTCCACTCAGGAATGTGAAGTGGCTGCAATGATCCCACCGGTCTCTGGTGCTCGGCCTTCACTTGCTGGCACGTCAAACACTGATTCACAAACTGAGCTATCTCCCTCTTCATGTTGCTCCACCAGAATGACTGTCAGAGATCCCTATACATTTTAGTGCTACCCGGATGTACAGTATATAGGGACCGATGTGCTTCCTCCAGAATAACCCTTTTGATCTCAGGATCGGCAGGAACGTATAACCTGGTGTGGAATCTCAAGGCTCCAGCATCTGAAATGCTGAACTCTGGTTCCTGACCATCCTGTACCTTTCCCATAAGCTCTACTAGTTCTGCATCATTCCTCTGAGCTACTTTAATCCTCTCCTGTAGAGTCGGTTGCAAAACCAAGTCAGCAATGAACGCCTGGTGATCGCCCTCTACCAGCTCCACACCGAGCATCTCCAGATCCATCTGAATTGGATGTTGAATCTCCATTGCAGATACCATTGAATCCACTGATTTTTGACTCAAAGCATCAGCGACCATATTAGCCTTTCCTGGGTGGTAGCTGATAGTGCAGTCGTAATCCTTTATTAGCTCCAGCCATCTCCTCTGCCTCATATTCAATTCCTTCTGTGTGAAGAAATACTTTAAACTCTTATGATCTATAAATATCTCACACCTACCCCCATATAGATAGTGCCTCCAAATCTTCAGCGCGTAAACAACCGCCGCCAACTCCAGATCATGGGTAGGGTAGTTCTTCTCATATTCTTTCAGCTGTCGTGAGGCATAGGCTATCACTCTCCCTCGTTGCATCAACACGCATCCAAGCCCTTTATGGGACGCATCACTGTAAATTACAAACCCCTCTTCTCCTGAAGGAATCGTCAACACAGGCGCAGTGAAGAGTTGTTGCTTCAATTCCTGGAAGCTCTGTTCACATTCATCAGACCACTCAAACTTTACTCCCTTCCTGGTCAATCGGGTAAGTGGGCTTGACAATCTAGAGAAGCCCTCAACAAACCTGCGGTAGTACCCAGTCAATCTCAGGAAACTCCTGATCTTGTGCACGTTCTTTGGTCGTACCCAATTTACTACCACCTCAATCTTACTCAGATCAACAGAAATACCACCCTTGGATATGACGTGTCCAAGGAAGGTAACCTGTTCCAGCCAAAACTCACACTTCTTGAGCTTCGCATAAAGCTTATTTTGTCATAATACCTGAAGTACTATACTCAGATGCTCCTCATGCTCCTTCGGGCTCTTCGAATACACCAGTATATCATCAATAAATACTACCACAAACTGATCCAAGTACTGGTGAAAGACCCTGTTCATCAGATCCATAAACACTGCAGGAGCATTAATCAACCCAAACGGCATAACTAGAAATTCATAGTGACTATACTGTGTTCTGAATGCCGTCTTCGGAACATCATCCGCCCTGACTTTCACCTGATGATACCTGGAGCGTAAATCTATCTTCGAAAAGGTCCGTGTCCCCTGTAACTAGTCAAACAAATCATCAATACGTGGGAGCGGGTACTTATTCTTGATAGTTACTTTATTTATTTCTCGATAGTCGATGCACAACCTCATCGAGCCATCCTTCTTCCTCACAAATAAAATCGGTGCTCCCCAGGGTGACACACTGGGCCGAATGAACCCCTTATCTAACAGCTCCTGCAACTGCTCTTTCAATTCTTTCAGCTCTACCGGTGCCATTCTATACGGCGCCTTCGAAATCAGCGCTGTCCCTGGAACCAGATCAATAACGAACTCTACCTCACGATCAGGAGGTAGTCCTGAAAAATCCTCTGGAAATACATCAGGAAAATCTCTCACCACTGGGATATCCTCCACCCTTAGTTCCCCTTCTGATACAGCCTTCACATAGGCTAAATATCCCTGACAACCTTCTAATAGCAATCTACACGCCTAAATAGCAGATAATAACTGAGGTGGGGTGCGCACACGTGATCCCAAGAATTTGTACTCCTGTCCCTCTGGAGGTCTAAACACTACCACTCTCTGATGGCAATCAATGCTAGAATAGTGGGCAGCTAGCCAATCTATGCCCAAGATTACCTCAAACCCATGCATGACTAAAACCACCAGATTAGCTAATAAATACCTCCCTTGAATATCCACTAGATAGTCCCTGAGTACCTTTCTACATACCCCTACAGCCCCAGTTGGCGTAGCAACAGACAAACTAATTTCTAACTGTTGAGGCTCAAATCCACACAATTTTACATAATCCCAAGCGATAAATGAATGTGTCGCCCCAGAATCAAACAAAAAGGTAGCTTTAAATGACAGTATTGAAACCGTACCTATCACCACATCTCCCGCCGCCTCAGCATCTCCAGGCGTCGGTGCATAAACTCGCGCCGGTGCAATATTCCTCTGCTGTCCACCTCGAGGTGCCTGGTAGCCTCCTCTATATGGTCAAGGAGCAGCCGCTACCGCTGGTGGTGCCTGGCAGTTTCTCGCGATATGCTCAGGCTGGTGGCACTGATAGCAGACCACCTCTCTCGCTCGACACTCTCCTAGGTGCCTCCTCAAACATATGGGACATGGAGAGAGCATCCGTCTGCCCTGTACTGCTCACTCTCCTCCTCCCTGTCGTCGTCCTCCTCCGGTATCATATCTCCTCCATGGCCCACGACTGGGCCTTGCCTGAAAATCAGAAGGCGCGGGCCTCTTCCTCTGGCTCTGGGCTGCTGCGCCTCTCTGTATGCTGCTTTCAATCACTGCAGCTCGGTCTACTATCTCCAAGAAGGTCTGAGCTCGGAAACCTACCACCTGCTCATACAAGTTCTGCCTCAAGCCCTCCTCAAACTTCCTCGCCTTCCTCTCCTCATCTTGCACCATATATGGGGCGAAGCGGGACAGTTGAACAAACCTCGCTGCGTACTACTGTACCGTCATAGACCCCTGCGTCAGATATAGAAACTCCGACGCCTTTGCACTCCTGACTGTAGCGGGAAAGTACTGCTTGAAGAAAATCTCCCTGAAGCGACTCCATGTCATCACTATAGGGTCAGGCCTCTGCTCCTCCGGTACTCTCACTGACCTCCACCAGTGCTTTGCCTCCCCTGTCAATTTAAAGGTAGCAAATAATACTTTCTGCTCATCTGTACATGATAGGAATTCTAGAATGTCTTCTATGTCCTGAACCCAGTTCTCTGCTACTAATGGGTCCACTCCTCCAGCAAAAGATGGGGGTCACATACGTGTGAACTGCTCGATCATGCAGCTCCACTCCCCCGAGCTCCTGGCCATCTCAGCCATCACCTGCTGAGTGACGCTACGTAACACTGCGTCAGGGTCTGTACCACCCATACTAGAAGGTCCTGCTCCATCACCTCCCGCATTCGTGTTATTGTTTCCCCGATCCATCCTGCAAAGGAAACAACTAATTTTAGCATACAATCACTATCACACAACCCATACACTACAGTAACTCATAAATTACTCTTCTATCCATATCCTTAATCCCCATTTAAGATTCAGTCCTACCACTCAGAAACAAGACCCAGCGGTAGTATCCATGATTTTCCTAAAATCGTCACCCTAGGAAAAACACAGAAACAACCTTGGTACTCCTGCCTCTAGGCCAGAAGATAGAATCCTAAATTCTCACCTCATCCTCAAACAACCACTAACTCACATTTCAATCTACCCATCTCCTATTTCTCCCAAAATCCACTCCTATACTCTGGTATTGTATTTCGCTGTATAATAAAGTCTATAGAACCTAGCAACCTAGGCTCTAATACCAAACTGTGACGCCCGATTTTCATACAATTTTTTTTAATATAAATAAATAATCACGTCATAAATCCACAACATCCATAAATCGGTCACGTCAACAATCCTACTACCATTCATACAACCCGACCCGCATTGGGTACTAGGTAAAAAGTATTTTATTATACAACCTAACAGCGGAAGACAGTATATACACATTAGTCAGAATACAATACCCAGAGTATCAACATACATACAAATATTCACACTACCTTCCCATACTAAAAATTACTATTCAACTTTAGGGGAATTACATCTCCCCTAGTTCCAAAACTCACCCTGTGTATCAGGGTCTCAACTCCCTACTATCACGGAGCTCTATCACCTGGCCGGTCTCTGTTCCCTGAAAAATTTAGATAAATTGGGTGAGTCACATCTCAGAAGAAGAAATAAATTATTTACAGTGTGTGGCCAAATGAGTACAATTATAATACACTTTACTTTTCAAATCACCATTTCATCTGAGAAAATACACTGATATTCACATACACATAATCATATAGATATACAACACAAGCTTTTATAAGCTTTAAAATCATTTATCAAATTCAATGATTTCCAACACATATTTACTCGCAAAGTTCCTGAGAATATGGAAGATTACCCGCCCATACAGGTAGCTTCCCTCTGCCCTAACATGTTATGCAGCCGGGTATGGCCACATCTGATATCCATCAGGGCACTCACCTTACTCAGTAAGCCCTCAGGTGGAGAGTTTCACTTCGCCTTAATTATTTATATTATTAACTCACACTGTTCCATTTCTCAATTTATCATTCTTTATTTCTCAATTTCCATTCTTTCTTTTATTTCTCATTTTAGCCAATTTTATCATTCTTTCACTTTTCATTTCCACTTTACTTTCCGGCTCATGAGTATCATCGGTATCAAATACCAATATCGCGTCTGTAACTCATGGCCACCCTGAGGATCTTTCTATACACGCCATGCTTCCCCCCATGGTCAAGGTTGTGTGGCCCGAAGGCTGGATCTAACTGCGGTTGGCCAACCCGGTTAGATCAAATATCATATCACATATCGCGTCTGTAGTATGACTGGCCGGCCTAATACCCTGATCCGGACTCAGGGGGCCCAACAATCCTACACAATGGCACAGTCGACTGTCACGCCACACGCTCCAAGAGTCCGTGTGGTTGCACTAACACCACTCGCAACGGTACCATGTTAAATATCATAACCATCCAACAGGGTTTACCACCACATACCCACAATCATTATGCGGTATTGGCATTTCATCAATTATATTCCAGTATATCACAATTCAGTTCAATATAAATATTCTCATCATTTTCTGTGCACATTTCATCATCTCGTAATATCATATATCACATTTCATATATTTTTCACATTTTCCCAAAATACTCATTTCCCATGCAAATAATTTACACTCACAAATAAATACCACATTTCATTATTTTCCAATATCAATAATTCACAAAATCCCATTTTCCAGGCAAAACATTTCTACTCATATAATAATACCATATTACATTATTTTTCACTAATCAGATCAGTAATTCTCATTTCAATATTTTCTCAGAATTTACACATTATTATAATTTACACTCCAAAATATCACAATTTACAATTACTCAAATGCCACACAATTTATCTGATATTTATATCATAATAATTTTCAGACAAAATATCATATGCTCAGTTTCACATATTCATTCAAATAATAATTCTAAAAACATTGCTATAATTTATTCCCCTTACCTGGCTTACTGAGAGTCTCGCTAGAATCCCAAAATTTCACACCCTTGGCACCCGAAATTTAACTCCTGCAATTTGTATTTTTTCCAAATTAATTAATCTATTTCTCTAAAATAATACCCATCTAGCCTTCCCTAGGCCCCATATACCTCAAATTAATATTTAAACTATTATTTAAAACACCCACTTAATTTTCTAAATTTTTCCTACGGGTCCCAAAATTACACCCGCGGTGCTCACCCGGACCCTAAATTCTAGAAATCCTACTTTAGTTCCAAATGCTTAATATTTTAGCATTTCTAAGTTAATGCTAACTAATTAAAAATAAGCCCCTTAATAATCGCCGCACCCCAAATTTGGGGTTTTGGCCCGACACCCTCAGGAGAATTCCGTCCCACTAGACTTATAGAGAATCATCCCTAGATTCTCGTGGTGGTGTTCGTTCGTTAATTGGGCTTATATTTTGCGAGAAATTAAAGAAAAATGGAAAAATAGCTTACCCAGGGAGTACGCCTACGCCGCTCCTATCACCGATCCACTCTGGTAGAAATGACGGCAGCGGCGAATAGAGTCCAGTGGTATTTTCGAATTTTCGATCGGGCGAAAATCCGTCATGAAATCGAGGAGAGAGGGAGAGAGAACGTGAGGAGAGAGAGAGAGATTGCAGAGAGTTACAGAGAAAAGAAAAGAAAAGAAGAAGAAGAAGAAGAAGAAGAAGAAGAATAATAATAATAATAATAATAATAATAATAATAATAATAATAATAATAATAATAATAATAATAATAATAATAATAATAATAATAATAATAATAATAATAATAAAAGATATACTTGAATCTCCTGAAGCTTGTTGAAGCTTCAGGAGGATAAATATAATAATAATAATAATAATAAAAATAATAATTAATTAATATTAATAATAATATATTTTTTTTAATAAAAAAATTTTAATTTTAATTAATTAATTTTTTTCTTTTTCTTTTTAAATTCGTTTAATTAATTTTTTTTAATTTTAATTTTAATTTTAATTTATTTTTTTTATTTTTATTTTTGGAATCATTCTATTAATCTTTTATCTCTTTTTGGGGTTTTTACAGCCATAAAATTTATCACATTTTAACATATCCATATAAATAAACAAACTTCCCACCACTAACAGTACGAGCAAATTTGCGTGAGGTCCTTAAGGAGTGAAAGGAACATTAGATGTGTGTGTGTCCCCGATAGGTCGAAAAATAGCATCCCACATATTAAACCCAAAATGTGAGCTCGTGCGTGGCATGCTACCATAGTTGCATCTACATCTGCCAGTAGCTGAAGAAAATGCCCCTTGAGAAACCACATATGGATGCGTGCATCAACCAACTCGGTGTCAGGTGGCATGACCCCTAACAAATGCTCGCACATACGACACAGTACAAGTCCTCCCTGACGGTCTGCAGGGTCCTCTACTGGTTTGACAATACGAGTAGTGACGAGTCTCTTATCAATGGGCAGCTCAAATAAAATCGTGATGTCCTGGAGTGTGATAGTCGCCTCCCCGTGCGGTAGGTGGAATGTGTGCATCTCTAGTCTCCATCACTCAACGAAAGCGGTCACCAAATGCCAATCCAATTGGATATGGGCAATACGATATATGCCATAGAATCTCGCATCGCGGATCCATCTAACGATGCGGTCGTTTGCATCAAACCAGAGCTCCACAAACTGCGTGTCCCTCGACAGCATAAAGGGTCGGCGTGACCATCAGCCCACACTCGGCTGGACCGGTACTCATCACCTATCATCAACACAATCCGATTGGTTGGCTCTGGATTGATCTTGCAAAAGTTACCAGTGAAATACAGTAAATATAAAAATAACATGATATGTAGTAAAAGTCCTATAAGTGTGTAATAATTCAATGCGAAGGGCCAACTACATCCCCAGGTTGCATCCTTTTTGGTCACCTTATGCGATTATATCCTTCTTGATGCCATATGCTACATGTGCTTTTCTTCCTACCTTCCCTTGTGTTCATCTCATTTCATAGATGTGAGCTCCTAAGCCGACCTTTATAACGAGTATACATAGGATTTGCATGCAAAGTAGGGAACAAGGATGCTGGCCAATACGCCTCGTGTCTAATTGGGTTAAAATCGGTTGCGTATGTCGCATAGTGCTCGGCAGTGCTCCAGCATGACTCAACATGGCTGACAGCGTTCAACTGTATCTCTGTACAAGGAGCAAGAAGGTGGGAGCAGGAAAAGTGTAAAGCTTGCCACTTCTCACATGAGCATTTGCGTCCATTTATGCTCAAAGTTTGGACATTGTTTCCTTTATGTGGCCTCTATTGCACGGTTGTGATGCTAAAGGTACTACGGGACCGGTTGAACGTTGTGACTCGATGTCCAGTAGCGTTGAGCTTCCCTCTTTCCATTGCTAGTAGTATATGCGGAGTAAATGCATTTCCTCTAGCTATTACCTTATGAACAGCCTCCTGTTGGTTATTGAAATAAGGTGCAATGCGATAAAATGTTAGTTGCATAAGGGCTATTATTGGGAGGCTACAAGCTTCATTTAAGATGACGTTGAAAAATTCCACAAAGTCAATGGTCATATTCCCATACTTTTGTCCACCGTCGTAGCACTGAGTCCACATATGAGGAGGGATTTGCTCGAAAAATGACCTTGCTAGTTCTCCACCCTCATTGAATATCCTCTGCATCCACTTGTCAAATTTCGTACCTGATGCTCCCTTCGCGCTTGCTCAACCATACGTTTGAGATTGACACTTTGTACTTTAGTATTAAAGTTGTTGACTACGTGTCGAAGGCAAAATCGGTAGTGGGCACATGGTGGTTGCTAATTAGGATTTTTTTACACTGCAGTAAGAATTATTGGATGCCTATCTGATATTAGACAAATGTCGTCCCTATCAGTAATGGAACAAAGATAACAAAGAAACCAATTCCATGTGTCCAGACTTTCCTCTTGGACAATAGCAAATGTAAAGGGAAAGATTTGCCTATTTGCATCCGGGCACGTCGCAATTAGGAGTTTACCTTTGTACTTACAGTACAGGTGTGTCTCGTCTACACATATCATGTTAGGCCAATGACAAAAACCCTGAATGGATGTTGCAAATGACCAAAATGCAGATACAAATGTTATGGTGTTTTCACATCCTTGAATAGGAGTCCACCTCAACTTCACTACAGTACCAGGATTGAATGTGCACATTGCTTCCATCCACTTCAGCAAAGTTTGATATCACATCTCCCAATCACCGAGGACTTTGGAAAATTTCTTCTGTTTGCCCAACCAAACCTTCTTATACGAGATCGAATAGCCGAAGCAACGATCTATGAACTCTTTCAATGTGATGATTGATGTCGACGCATCTCCCCTTATCATATTCACTATCTCCCCAACAATTAGGAATGATGTGATTTGGTTATGGTCTTGCGAGAGAAGTTCATTCAAACACATGTGCGGACCACCATATTGAGTGATTTCAAATAAATTGTGTTCCCTCTGAAACATTGCATGCACTCTCCATCCGCAATCAAACTTCTTACACTTAGCAACTTATAACACTGGGTTAGATTGCACAATGTAGAAGTCATGATGGGTTCGAGTGTGATAAATCCGCAATGTCGCTATCAACTGATTCTTCAAGCCGAATAGCATCCCCTACCCAGCTCGAACGATTCATCCCAATGAGTCGCTTGTATAGGAAACTCCTCTTTGCGTGGAAAATATGCAGCATCTACATCAAATTGAGCATAAAATGGAGGTTTGTCCATAAATTGGGCATTGTAGATGACATCATTCGTTTCACTAGTGGAGGGGGGTGGTGGGTTCACATCATCGGTGAACTCATTTAACCCTTCACTGGTTTCCTACTCGTACGTTTCTTCATATTATAAATTAATATTGTTCGTAATATTCATCTCCTCGTCTAACGCAAAGTTTGCAATGGTGAACTACGATCCTGAACCTTGAGCAAGAACTTCTTTGTGACCTCCCTATTTATCCGTGTGAAAAATAGGTATTTCATACGTGTTTGTTGGGTGTCTTCCTTCTCTTCAACCAAATGTTCAGCAAGCGTCCCCGTTTGCCTATCTGTGACGACACCCATTTGAGGAATGATTTCCACATATAACTGTACAGTTATATATGTTGAACCTACGCAGTGTGTATCGAACACAATGTGCATACCATAGTCATCTGTTACGAGAACAACTTCATAGAGGACTATATCATTGAACCCTCGTATAGGGTATCTTATGGTCACCCGCAATGTATATTCGTTTGGATCAATATACAAATATTTGTATATCTTTGCAGACAATTTATTTAATTTAATCCTATGACAAATTCGAATTGGTTGAATTGTCTTAATACTATAACTAACATCTTCTACTCCCGTGATAATTTCCCCCTCATATACAACAACTCCATCACCGGAGCACTGCTTGAGTTTCATGCCATTTAGGTCGACTCTCAGGAAATAGTAAAGACCTACAAAAAAAATTTTGTATATATAAGCACATGACATAACACCTCTTTTTGAGATTTTAGAAAACCAAAGTTTTCTTCTTCTTTAGTTTTAAGAAGAAGAAATACTTTGAAATTTTAAGAAGAAGAAATACTTTGAAAATTTAAGAAGTAAAACTACTATGTTTTCTATGAACACATGACTTGGATTGGTGCATGTGCATGAAATGAATGCCTTAGTTCATATCATATCAATAATACTCAAGTCAAGTCCTCATTGGTGAAATGAATGCATCCAATAAACAAAGGCACAATGAAATAATTTATTTTAAAACAAACAACTAATTGTGACAAGCCTGTCTAGTTGACTAAAGTGTTTGGGGTGCAAGTTAGAGCATGCCAGGAGATGAATTACATGCATAAATTTTTATTTTTTTTTAAATAAACTATTGCAAATATTAAAATCATGTGGAACTATAGGATATATCTATCAATAACAAAAAAAATGAGACTTAAACATACACATTTATAACAAAACAACATTTAAATACAACTGCATTTACCCTAAATTATTAGTTACATTTGAATGTAAATTATTAGTAAAATTCAATATATTTATTGCTATTACCAATAAATTTCAATCTATTTATTGCTAAAAAATAATATGATTATTCATTTATGTCAATGATAATAATCTTAACCAAATTAGCAGTTTAAATTAATATTTTTCCAATGAACATAATTTAGGTTATTATTTTTCAAAAATAAAAATAATTTATTATAATATGTAATAAAATTAATATATGATTATTATTTTGCACTAATGTTAGTATTATTACCTAAATTAAATTATTTTCTAAACAATGTAATTCATCATTATTGTCTTGTAGTTAACAATATTATTAATTTTTTTAATGGTATTTTTAATTAAATTAGGAGTTTAATTATTATTTCATGCTTAATATAATTCACATTTTTTAATTAACAACAATACATATCATATAGTGAATTAACATATGATTGTGAATTTTTTTTAAATAATATTTCAGTTGTTTTAATTATTATTTTTATAGTTAATATAATTCATATTGTTATTTTTTAATTAAAAATAATATATTATGATGCATATGTTTTAAATTAAAATGTACTAAGAATTTTTCTACTCCAATAAAAATTTGGACATAAGAATTCAACCAAATCATCATAATCTCATATTAACCCTCTCAGTTCAAGACACAAATTAACCAAACTAATTTAGAAATCAATACATGAATTCAACCCTGAACCCTAACCTCAGGTTATCTAACAGCAAATTAACTAACAACATTTATACATTAAATATACAACAATTTCAATTCAGCCAAATACAAATAATGGAATGAAACCCTAACCTCGTATTGGGGATTTCTGAATGCAACTTCCAATCATAAAATCGAAAACACTGAATACTATTTTATGAATCCAAAATAACAAATCTTCAAATCTTCGAAATTAATCTTGAATGAAACCAACAAGTCTTAATGAAACCAAAATAGTTTTAGGGTAAGAAAAATTCATATCCCATTTCCCCCTTTTTATAGCTTACTTTCCACGATCTTGCCCACCCTCAAACGGTCACCTGCCTTGAGTTCCTGAATGATCACCTACGAGTAGGCCTGCTACTACTGCTACTGCTACTGTCCTCTTCTCTCAGCAACTCTCTGCTCTCTACGTTCGCAAGGAAAATGAAGGAGAAAGGAGACTTGAAAGGCCGAAGCAAATCTCGCTAGATGGTCTAGCGAGATTTGCCATGTGTCAGTACCTACTTGATTTTTGAAACAAATCTCGTCAGACCATCCAATGAGATTACATAAGCATCAAAATGGGAAAATTTTTCTCAATCAAATTGGTATTTAATATTTTATAAAGAAATAAAATCAAAAATGGAAAAAACTTTGATGTATAGGCTATTGGTGAATGGTGGACTTTACTTTTAACAGAATCAGCCGTGATACATTTCAAACATTTTTAAACAAGATAGGTAATAGTCATAGAGAACTCGAAAATCTCCAGCCAGGAGTTTCTCTCTCTCTCTCTCTCTCTCTCTCTCTCACACACACACACACACACACACACACACACACACAAACACATTGAAACTCATTTCATTATTGGATACCATACAAGGCTTATGCATTTAAATCCAAGTTTGATAGATAGAGCTATACACGATTGCATACTTGAAGCAAAATTGTAGAAAAGTATATAAAGGAATTAATGTTGAAGTAAAGTAACACGGTGAGTATCCTACTACACCGCCTACACTTCCGGTCTAATCGGCCATCGATCCACACTTCCTAAACAGTTTGGTTGTACTGTCAACTATAACTAATCTAGTCTGCCTAGCCTACTCACCGACAACCTTTGGGGGTCGACACTCTGTGGATATCCTACTACACCGATATGATTAACTAGCTACGGTACCATACTCTTAATATACGTAACCATCCAGGTTCTATTACTAGATAATACATCTTACATAATATATTTCTGTTTGTAAATAACATTTTTATATTTCTGTAATAAAATCTAACTTTTACATATTTTCTAAATAAAACTGTTATTTCATAATTTCTGAATAAATCATCATAATAAAACTAATCAAGGCATCTGCGCCGGCTATCATATCATAATATACTGAAAATATCTTTAACATATGTACTATCTATGATCTTCTAAAAACTACTGAAAAACCATACATATTCTTTGAAATAATAACATTTCTAACATATTGATATTACATTAAATTTATACTCATGCCACATGAGTAAGTACTGTTCTGTATTATACCATAATATGTTATAAAACCCGTTTCCTCTGTTCAACACTAGTATTCCCAAAAATACATTAATTCGTAAATAAATTCCTGAAAATACCTTACTTAATCTATTTCTTTACCCGATTAATGTGAAACCTATTAAAAGCCCTGAATCACGCCTATGATGTTCCAAACTCCAAACCATGAAATCACATTCACTTCGGTTCACTCAACTCAAACCTCAGTATATTAACATCTAAAACATTTTTTGGGTTCCAAAATTTCCAAATAAGCACATAAACCCTAAAATTACTTACCTTGATTTTGGGATGGTGCCCAAGATACTCAAATCAACATTCTGCTCTGGTTAAGTTGTAAAGCATCTCCTCGGGATCATTGTGGCAACTTTTGATCATTGAAACAGGGAAGAGCAGAGTCGAATCTGAGGAGAGAAGAAGGGAGCATCGAAATTTTAGAGAGCGAAACAGTAAAATCCTGATATCCTAGCTGAAAATGTGATTTTTGTGTATTTATAAATGGATGGCCACATGGCTTCGCCTACAAGACACGTGTACTCATCGACGAACCGAAGAAGGGAGTTCATCGACGAAACCATGAACCTCATCGCTGAACCTGAATGTTTTTAAACCCTGCTCTCTGTATCTCTTCATCGATGAGACACATGTCCTCGTTGACGGGTCAAATAAGGCAGTTCGTCGATGAGTTTAGGGCACTCGTCGACGAAGCCCTATAGTTTCCCTTAAAAAAAAATTTTTCCTTTATTAATTTCATAATTTAAATTTTTTGGGTCTCTATATTCTCCCCTTCTTATAAACATTTCATCGTCGAAATTTGCTATCTATGTTATACACCATCCTCTAAGGAAAAAATTGTTACTTATTTTATTAATTACCCTCACTTATGACGGAGGAATATCGTGGTTACAATTATGGTTTTCGAATATTACAAATATACACAAAAGAAAATTCTCCTCAAATCAAAATACTACCTATCATATACTCTAAAATACAACTTATACATTATTTACCATGCTTTGTATAAACGATACTGATTTTATTAAATGATACTGATTTTATTTAAACTATTACCTTCCTTTTCCTAACTAATACTAATCCCCATCGAACAGATGTAGGTAATTTTGTCGTATTTTCTCCTTAAGCTCCCACGATGCTTCCTCTACTGCATGATTCCTCCACAATACTTTTACTAATGGAATTTTCTTGGTGCGCAACTCCTATTCCTTTTTATCCAGAATCTGCACTAGTATTTCTTTATATGTTAAGGTATCTCTAAGCTCTATATCCTCATAGCTGATCACGTAGGAGGGATTTGGAATGTGTTTCCTTAGCATAAAAACATGAAATACGTTATCCTAGATAGAGCTGGTAGTGTGCCTAGCCTGTAGGCAACTACACTCGTTCTTTCAAGTATCTCGAATGGGCCAATAAACTTACAACTCAGCTTACCCTTATTCTCAAACCGCATAACTCCTCTCAGCGGTGCTACTCTAAAAAATACTTGATCTCCCACATCAACCTCCAATTTCTTACAACGAGTATCTACGTAACTTTTCTGCTGACCGTGAGTTGCACTGATTCGGTTTCGTTCTTTAATAAGTTGAACTTTACTATACGCCTGTTGTACCAAATCTAGCCCCAAAACTCGCCTTTCACCCACTTCATCCCAGTATAGCGGAGAACAGCATCTTCTAGCATATAATGCCTCGTAAGGTGCCATTCCAATGTTAGCTAGGTAACTGTTATTATATGCAAACTCAACCAACTGCTTATACTGGGTCCAACTACTCCTGAAGTCTAGCATACATGCTCGGAGCATATCTTCTAGTATTTGGATTGTCTTCTCTGTCTGTCTATCCATCTGAGGAAGAAATGTGGTGTTAAAGGATAACTAAGACTCCAAAGCTTCCTGTAAATTTCTTCAAAATCTTGGCGTAAATTGTGGGTCTCGATATGAAACTATAGATACCAGCACACCAAGCGGTCGAACTATCTCCTGAATATATAGTTCCGCCAGCCTACTCATGGTATAGTTGACTTTAATAGGAAGAAGATGAGCAGTCTCCGTTAGCTGGTCTACAATCAACCAAATGGCGTTCTGCCCATGCAACGCTGGCATTAACCCTGTAATGAAATCCATGGAGATATAATCCCACTTCCATTCAGGAATGTGGACTGGCTGCAACTCTCCTGTTGGTCTTTGGTGCTCAACTTTTACTTGCTAGTATGTCAAACACTACTCCACAAAATTTTCTATCTTTATCTTCATACTGCTCCACTAGAAAGACTCCTGGATGTCCCGATACATCTTAGTGCTCCCAAGATGTACTGTGTAAAGTGATCTGTGGGCCTCCTCTAGAACAATCCTCTTAATTTCAGTATCTATAGGTACGTAAAGCCTGGTTCAAAATTTTAGAGTCCCATCATTTAAAATATTAAATTCCTCACCCTATCCGCTCTGCACTTTATCCATCAATTCTTGCAATTCTGGATCATTTCTTTGGGCATCTTTAATCCTCTTCTGTAGGGTAGGTTGTAGTAGTAAGTTAGCAATACATACCTGGTGCTCACCCTCTACTGACTCTACACTGAGCCTCTCCAAATTCATTTGAATCGGATGCTAAATTTCCACTGTTGATAGTGTTGCTTTCACTAATTTCCAACTTAACATATCAGTCACCACGTTTGCTTTCCTCGGGTGGTAACTGATGGTGCAATTGTAATCCTTAATAAGTTCCAACCAATTCCTCTGCCTCATATTCAATTATTTCTAAGTAATACTTCAAATTTTTATGGTCAGTGAAGATCTCACATCTCCCACCATAAAGATAATGCCTCCAGATCTTTAGAGCATACACTACTCTAGCCACCTCTAAATCATGTACCAAGTAGTTTTTTTCATATTTCTTAAGTTGCTGAGAAGCATAAGTGTTGAATTTTTGAGTCCGATCTCTATTTTGATACTGACAAATCACCAGTATTTTATGTGTGCATTTAGTGTGTGAACAAGTTTTCATTTAAGTACGAACATAAAATACCGATAAATGGATGCCAGAAGAACTTGAAGAGCGATATTATCTGGCATTTTCATAAGGATAGGAGAGCAAAGAAGAAGAAGAAAAAGACATTTGTTTTAATTTGTATATGCATTTTAATTTTTATTATTCTGGTCTGTAATAATGCATTCATATGCATGAAATGATTTGAATGCTCAGACAGAACCATAGACAAACCTTAGGGCTAACCTTTTAGGGTAAATTAAAAAATCCTAGACTTTAGATTGACCCTAATTACCTACACATATTTTTTCCAAACGTCAGGACAAAATCTTAAGTGTGAAAGGGTTTCGAAAGATCGAATTGTGTGTGTTGAAAATGCCTCAATTGACCGAATGGCTGGATGGTCAACAAGTTTGACTTGGTTCGGGTGACCGAACCAAATTGAACTGAGCGTCCCTGGGTGACCAAACCCTTGAGGGGTCACTTTTCACAGTCCCCAGGCGCCCAAACTTCACATTCAAATATGCCTCGAGTGACTGAAAGTTGATGTTGAGCATACCGAACTTTAGACTAGGCAACTGAATCGTGCTCTTTTGAAATCGCCTTCGGTTCAAAAAATCAAACCCATTTTCAGTAACCGTACGTTCAAAAATGGCTTTTTCTTTTGTGTCTGTTCGGGCAACCGAACTCAGGTTCTATAAACCAAAACTCTTGGGTTACTCATTTTTAACTGTGGTAGTTAAGGTTAAAACTTGATTAAATTTTTTTGAAAACTTCCAATAGGTCCCTAACGGTCATATTTTTTTGAGAAACTATAAATACTCATTTCATAACTTCGATTAGCAACTTTGATTAGCCAAATTTTCTCTCTGATTTTATCCTAATCAAAGTTCCCCCAAAAACATTTTTATTACAAAAACTCTTTCATTAGGGCAAATCTTTACTCTCCGAATCTCTTTTTATTATTCTTTAGAAAATATTTTTAAAGAGAGCATATATTTTATTCAGGCTTTTACTTGCTTTGATTTGCACATAGATCTTCAAATGCATATTTTGTTTAGTGCAAAGTTTTTGAAACCATAACCCTAGGTTCTCCCATATATTTTTGGAGAAATATTTGATTTAAGGTTTAAATCTTTGAAGTATTCATTATACGTATTATGTTCAAAGATTGGAAAAATATTTTGAGAAACATACCCTTACTCTATTTGAGCATACAATTCATATCATGTTAGAATATTTGCATTTGAGCTTAAATGTGTAAATTTATGCTTGTATTTAAAAGTACTATATTGTGTACAAAAGTAGTTTTATTGTACTGGTTGGGTTCAACTCGTTAATTGAACTGAGGAATTTCAACTCTGTAAGTGAGACTGATTCGGTTCAGCCCGAAAATTGAACTAAGGAGTCTCTGCCTCATAAGTGAGATTAGTTCGGCTCAACCTACTTATTGAGTTGGGGTTTTACTTACCCCATATGGAAAGGATGTAAACAACTTTTGTTTTGCCTAGTTAAGTGAGCAGCTTTAGTAGAATCCTTGAGGGGTATGCTCAAGGCGGGGACGTAGGCTAGTTTGACAGAACCTTGATAACAAATCTTGTGTCTCTCTCTCCTTATCTCATTTAAATTATTGCACTTTAAATTCAATATGTGTATACTTATTTATTTACTGTTATATTTAGTTGCATGCGCACATTTACTTTGAATGAGATACGCATATATGTATGAACCAAATAGCTTAATCTTTTTACATACATGCATTTAATATTGAATGAGATATGATAGGTGGTGAATTAGAGAAACATTTAAATTAGCCAAAAAGGTTTTAAATCTCTAATTCATCCTGCTATTAGGATCACACCATTTCCAACAATTAGTATTAGAGACCGGTTGCAATAAGTTTAACCGCTATTTGTATAAAGATTGCAATGACTCATTTTTTGGTGTATCTTTGTTTTGAGGGTTAATATTTTGCTAATCCTCTACTGCTTCTATTATATAGATTTTACCGTTTGATTATTGAAAATGCATTTGTAAAATCAATTGATTGGAGAATTTGAAAAGTTTTGTCAAAATTATTATATATATATCCCATCCAAAAATTTTTTAAAATGCAAAGTTTCCTAAACCTGAAAATAATTTTGAATTTGCATGAAATTGTGTTAATGCATATCATTTGAGTGCCATGCATATCTTTATCTTATGCCTTAGCTACTGATATTCTTGCAAGGTTTATGTTGGTTCTTAGTGCTAAGAATTTTGGGAAACATAAGAGGTGTAAGAAACCGAGAGAGAGAGAGAGAGAGAGAGAGAGATGAACACCACTCCGAGCTTAAATGACTAAGAAGTAGTAAAAGTCAAAGGTATATTTGTTGTGTTAAATTCTCAATGATGTGATTCATACTATTTATGTTGTGTTATATTTTTTTATGAATCATGTATTTTGATTGTATGTCATCTTATGAGAAGCCATATAGGAATACTTGTTATACTCATAGGATGTCTATTTTAAATGAAAATGGGGTTATGAACTTTAAACGCTCAAATAGTGTTTTGTGCTTAAAATTCTGAATTTTGTATACACTATTATCATACTAAAGAAAACCAAGCCAATACATGAGCTTTTGTGAGCACATCCAATCTATTTTCCTCATATATGTATATCACCATATCTGGATAATTTGAAGATATTGGCTATCCCCTTTGGATGGACAAAATGTTTTAAACTTCTAAACCTTTTTAATGCTATACAAGTTTAAAACTCTTGAATATAGCATGACTTGTCCATCGCACAAATTTTACGTTTAGAGAATTAATATTATATATATCATTTAGTCGTAAATTCACAATGGAACTTAAAGCTCATCCCCATATTAGAAAACTTTGTTATGCCAAATACTGTTATTGAACATAAAATTATATGATTGTATAACTGAGGGGGAGTAAGGAGTTCTTGTTTAAATCTGCTATTTGAACTGAATGCCACTATCTTGTACTTGTTAAATGTTTGCATTATTTAATGGATAGTTTATATTTTATTTGTTATATTGATTGAACTACTTGATTGCATGCTTAGTCTAGCATGCTTCCTGCATGGCGGATGCAGTTGATGAGAATTGCATACTGGTAGTAGATATAGGTTCTCGTATGCCTTTAACTAAATGGTATCTGCATGATGCAGATTATTTTATATTGCTTGCTTGAATCTATTAAGTTTTAGGTACATGAAAATTTGGGAAAATGTTCGATTTACAAACAAAATGTTTCGAAATTTCGGTAGAATTTTTCCCATAAATGAAACCATGTATCAGCATAATAATTTAATGCATTTTAAAATGTTTTCGAAAAGATAAGTGAATCTTGCATCATTCTGGATGTGGGCAGGTAAAGTCGTTAGTTCAAGAAACTAGGATTAGATTAGCAACTTAGAATATAGGGACACTCACGGGTAAAAGCATGGAAATTGTGGATACAATGTTTAGAAGAAGAATTAATATAATTTGCCTTCAAGAAACTAAGTGGGTGGCGGAGAAAGCTAGAGAAATTGATAAATCAAGATTTAAACTTTGGTACAGTGGAAAAGAAAAACATAAGAATGGAGTAGGCATTATTATAGACAAAAACTTAAAAGATAGCGTTGTGGATGTAACTAGAGTAAGGGATAGAATTATAAAAATGAAGATGGTATGAGGATAAGAGATAATAAATATCATTAGTGCTTATGCTCCTCAAGTTGGCTTAGCAGAAAATCTTAAGAGACAATTTGAGAAGATATGGATAGTATTATACAAAGCATACTAGGGACTAAGAAAATATTTATAGGAGGAGATCTGATGGACACGTTGGAAAAGATAATAAAAATTATAAGAGGATACACAGAGGATATGGATATGGAGACAAAAATGAGTCAGGGGAGATGATCTTTGACTTTACTATGTCATATGATTTTAGTATAATGAATACTTGCTTTAAGAAGAGAGAAGAACACTTAATAACCTTTAAAAGTGGACAAAATAGAAGTCAAATAGATTTTTTTAACTAGGAGGGTAGATCGTTTATCATGCAAGGATTGTAAAGTTATTCCAGGTGAGAGCTTAACCACACAACATAAAGTCTTAGCATTAGATGTATGTATTAAAAAATGGAAGAAAATAGATAAAATAAACTAGTGTAGGAGAACTAGATGGTGGAACCTAAAAAGAGAAAACATAATAAAATTTAAAGATAAAATGATCAAAGATGGGGATTGGACCTTAGAGGATGAGATAGATACAAATACTCTTTGGAATAGATTATCTAGTTCCATTAAAAAGATAGCAAAAGAGATTTTAGGTGAATCAAGGGGAAGATTCTCGAACAGCAAAGAAAGTTGGTGGTGGGATAAAGATGTACAAAAAATCATAAAGACAAAAAGAATTTGGTATAAAACATGGCAAAAATGTAGAAATAGAGATAACTTTGAAAAATATAAGGAGGTAAGAAAAGATGCAAAAAAGGCCGTTAGTAAAGTTAAATATAGATCATTTAATAGTTTGTATGATATATTAGGTACAAAAGAAGGGGAAAGAGATATATTTAAACTTGCTAAAGTTAGATAAAGGAAGAGCAGGGACTTAGGAAATGTAAAATGCATAAAAAGTGAGAATGATATTGTCTTGGTTAAGGACAAAGATATTAAAGAAAGATGGCGAAATTACTTTAGTAAGTTGTTTAATGAAAACCAAATAGAAGGCTTAAACTTAGAGTTGTCAAATGAGGAAAAGACTAAAAATATAAGATTTATTCACAAAATTAGAGTTAACAAAGTTAAGTTTGCACTAAAAAAGATAAAAAATGGGAAAGCTATGGGACTAGATAACATCTCAATTGAAGTTTGGAAATGCTTGGGTGATAACTTAATTATATGGTTAACTAATTTATTTAATACAATTGTAAAAACTAAGAAAATGTCAGATGAATGGAGGAAAATCACTTTAATACCTATATATAAAAATAAAGGAGATATTCAAAATTGTAATAATTATCGTGGAATAAAACTTATAAGTCATATGATGAAACTATGGGAAAGAGTTGTTGAACAAAGATTAATGTTAGAAACGAAGATCTCAAAAAATTAGTTTGGTTTTATGCCTGGGAGATCTACCACAGAAGTTATTTATCTTTTAAGAAGATTAATGGAAAAGTTTAGGAAAAAGAAGAGAGACTTGGATATGATATTTATTGACCTTGAGAAAGCATATGATAGGATACCTAGGGAAGTTCTATGGTGGGTTTCAGAAAAAAAGGGTATATGTTGTAGGTATACCGATGTCATTAAGGATATGTACGATGGAGTAATGACTAATGTAAGGAATATAGATGGAGAAACTAGAGAATTTCCAATTACCATAGGTGTACATCAAGGACCTGCTTTGAGTCCTTATCTTTTTTGCTTTAGTGATGGACCAATTGACTAAGAGTATTCAAAAGGAGGTTCCATGGTGTATGTTGTTTGCAGATGATATTGTATTAATTGATGAAACTAGGGATGAAGTAGAGGCTGAGATAGAATTATGGAGAGAAGCTTTGGAATCTAGAGGCTTTAGGATAAGTAGAAATAAAATAGAATATATGAAATGTAATTTTAGTAATGATAGGAGGAATATTGGAGACAACGTTAAACTTGGTGATGAAGAAATAAATAGCACTTGTAGATTTTGATACCTTGGATCTATTATGCAAGCTGAAGGAGAAATTGAAGATGATGTAATGTATAGAGTTAAAGTAGGTTGGGTAAAATGGAGAAGTGCTTCAAATGTGTTGTGTGATCATAGAATACCCTTAAAATTGAAAGGAAAGTTTTATAGGATAGCTATAAGACCAACTATGCTATATGGATGGGAATGTTGGGCGATGAAGAAACATAATATTAAAAAAGAAAAAGTTGTCGACATAAGGATGCTTAGATGTATGAGTGGTATAACATTGAAAGATAAATTAAGGAATGAACATATTTGCGGTAAGTTAGGTGTAACTCCCATAGAAGATAAGATAAGGGAGGGACAACTCAAATGGTATGAACACTTGCAACGTAGGCCTATAGTGCACCTGTGAGGAAGAGTGATTTTGTTAGTGTTGGGGGCAGTAGAAGGGGTAGGGGTAGACCTAAAATAACTTGGGAGGAGATAGTGAGTAAGGATTTAATATCCTAGAATCTATTAAAAGAAATGGTCCATAATCGCATAAATTGGTGGAAAAGGATTCATATAGCCAACCCCACTTAGTGGGACTAAGGCTTGGTTTTGTTGTTGTTGTTGTATCTTTATTTATAGGTGCATGCTGAATCGTCCACTGGTGCATGTTGAATTTTAAATGTTATATGCTAAACTGAAAAACATGCATAGTCTATATGTTTATTTCCTAGGATGCTGGTTAATTAAATAGGTTAGTAAATGCAAAATCCTAAATGATATATATAAATTGAAAAACATGTACACATTTTTTTTGTCTTAGGATGAACTAGTTCATGGACGCCATTTGGTCCTAATATCTAGGTTATGTTCTTCATATTGGACCTAAATGGTTAGCAATCACGCCATAAGTTTTAAGTCCATGTGACTAGGAATCTTGCATGACTTAGGAGAAGTTTTCATTTCATACACACTCATTGTATTTTTGAGTTGTGCCATTTTTTTTAAACCCCTATTGCATTACCCTTGAATATAGCCTTGATTGGCTATTGTGTATTTAAATTGAAATGCAATATGTCATGTTGTATGCTAAATGATTAATATTTGTTACATACTGAAATCCTTAGAAAGGATGAATGTATGAGGAACGTTCTTAAAAGACTATCATCCTTGAGTTATAATGCAAGTATGTATCCATGCAAATATACAAGGGGACCTTAAGCCCCACTCATAATAAAAATAAATAAGTACTTAATGTCAATAATCTCTTGCATGCTAAGTAATATTAAGAAGGATGAACATGTGATGGATGTGCTTGAATGAAATTCATCCTTGAACGTTAATGCACTTATATGTGCTTGAAACTATACCAGGGAGTTTAAGCCCCATCCTTAAAATATATATTTATGTCACCAACCCCATGGACTCTCATTCTTATTGTTTCTACTTTTTGAGTTTGAAGCCTTTTCTGAATACCTTCAACAATCATATCCTGTCTCTACTAAACATCTTTGATATGGATTGTTCCTAGTACACATGAACACCATGGATGATTTAGTATTTGAATTTTAGCGCATGTGTCTAGGGACATTTTACTGATGAGATAAATTGGTTTAACACATACCTAGTAAAATCTATTTTAAAATGAAAAATAGTACTTATACTATTTGAACTCTTAATAAATTTTTGTACTTTGTATCAGTATAAGTAGCTAACAGTATCTAAGCACATATTCAAATTGATAGGGGAAGCATATTTTCTTTAAATCTTTATCTTGTATGCTTACCCAAACTTCTGGCTTAGATCTATTTTAAATTCATTTTGTGGCAAATGATTTAATGTAATGATGTTACTAAAAACCTTAATTTGAAAAATATTATTTTGCCACAAGTTCGTTGGATTTGCCATATGATCCTTGCTTTAAATTTACTTAATTTCTCTGGATTTATATGGTTGTGTTTATTTTTCCGATCATACTTTGTGTTGTGCTTAAATGCTTAACCAGGAAAATGATGCTTGCTTGAATTTGAATTAAAGTTTCTTTTTCAGCAAGCATGATGCTTGCTTGAATTTGAATTAAAGTTTCTTTTTCAGCAAGCATAAGCTCCCAGTATTTATTGAAAATTTTAGGGGATATATATTTTATACACACACACATACATGCATACAGACATACATATATATATATATATATATATATATATATATATATATCTGTGTGTGTGTGTGTGTGTATATATATATATCAAATGCAAGAAAAGAACCTTCATGGAATACATCTTGTTTCTTGCTTGTGTGTTTTTAATGCATTCATGACTTGTGCTTTCTATGTATTAAAATTTTATGTCATGAAATTATATTATTTGTAATTTTTTTAGGTGTTAAATATCTAGTTCATGCATCATTCATGAAATGCATATGAATTTGTTAGATCATGTTTATGCTAAAACCTATTTTTTCACATCCCGCATGCTTTTTAAATTCTAATCTTTGCGGGGCCTTACCTTGTGCTTAAATTGAAATGGTTTGTGTATATTTTTTATCTGACCTTGTTCATCATGTCACTTTAAATTTGAATGACTAGTTAAACTGTTGTGTGTGCTTCATTGCTATATTTTTTTAACAATTATATATTTTCTATGCCAAAATCTTATACTAAAAAGAGGGAGAGTTTTATAAGAAAAATAAAAAAAATATATTTTTAAACTCTCATTAAGCATCAACCGAATATCATGTAAATTAGTTGATGAAAATCCTAGATTAAATCAAGGTTTTGATGTGCCTAACGTCAACAACAAAACAAGAAATAAGAGCATGCGATTTATCAACGATGCCTTAAATTTTCAGTTTCAACCAATTAAAAGTTTATCAGTAATTTCTTAGGAGAACTAATAAACCATGAAAAGCAAAAGACATTGACCCACAACCTGAGTTACCGAACTTAGTCACTCATGCTTGCAATAGCCGAAAAAATGGGAACCCTATGTCTAATCAGGCAAGTATCAAAACACGTGCTGACTAAAAACGATAACTTTAAACACATAACTAAAATAAGCACGAATGAAAACTCAATCAAACACTTGCACAAATAATAAAAAAACAGACCTTTAACAAAATTACGAATAAAAGTAATTAAGTGAAAAGAACAACTATTCTAATTTCTAAAAAAAAATGAAAATATTTTTTTTTTCCTTTTATTTTATTTTAGAACCAAACCAAACTTAATTTAATTAAAGAAATAACTTCAATAAAAAATAAATACTAAACAAAACCAAACTTGTATCAATATCCAATTAAATAAAAAAATAAATATCTTAAATAAGAGAGAGAGAGAGAGAGAGAGAGAGAGAGAGAGAGAGAGAGAGAGAGAGAGAGAGAGAGAGAGAGAGAGAGAGAGAGTAAAACAGGAGATGCTGGAACAAGGGCTACCCATGGATGATGTTGGAGCAGCAGGCATAGCAGGAGGGGTATTCTTGGCCAGATGCAGCTTCTCGGGTGGCTGGACTGCACTGGCCTAGATGGTGTTTCCGGAGCTGGGCTGGAGGAGAGGCTGCTTGTTGGGTTGTAGGCTCTGCGGCTGCTACTGTGTGCTCATGAAGACTTGCTACTCTACTGGTGTTACACTCGGATGGTCGGATGGTAGGCTGGCCGTGGGAGATTTGCTCGGCTGGAGCTGCAACCGGAAGGCAGAGGGAGGTTGAAGAAGGAAAGAGAAGCTGCTAGGGGGTAAAAAAATAAAGGAGGGATGGAGATAAAGAGGGAAGAAGGATGAGAGATCAGAGAAGGAGCAAAGTAGAATTGAAAAGAAAAAAAAAAAACAAACTAAAGAAGAAGAAGAAGAAGAAGAAGAAGAAGAAGGAGAAGAGGAGAAGAAAAGAACAGCCGCAGGACTGCTACCCCCAAGAAGAAAAAAGAAAACCTTATATAAAAAAAAACCGTACGACCTGTTTGGAAAGGGTTGACTCGGCCTGCATGGCCAGGTCACATCAATAACCCAAGTATATATATTTTCATTTTTTATATTGTTCTCTGTTCTCCGCCAAATTTGGCCCTCTTGGAGCCTTTTTATCGCAAACCTCAAAACACAAAAGTTGTAGATAATTCTTTCTTCTTTTTCTAGAAATTTGAATCATCTTGATCAGAACTTGGATGGAAAAGTTATGTACAAAATAAAAATGAGTATCGATTTTGGTTCCCGGGACTTTTCCTGCGACAAAAAAATTACCAAATATTCATAAATTGTGCAATAAAACTCAAGAATAATAAATTCGGCACTTTATTAAAATATTGGACAAATTTAGACATTTAATTACAAATATAAGCCGTAAAGACTGGGTTAAGATGCCTAATTACGCAGCTTTGACGCGTAATCAGTACTTACTAGGTTTGTTAGAAGCAATATTGAGTTTTGCAGATTTGAAATTTTATATTGTAATAATGGTTCGGTTGTGAACCAAGTGAGGAGGAAGTTATGTCTCTTGTAAGCAGTAGATTCTAAGAGAAGCTCCGTCCTGGTTAAAGGAGTAGGGATTTAGTGGAATCCCTAAGTGCGTTGCTCAAGGCGAGGACGTAGGCCGGATTAGTTGAATCTCGTAAAATCGTGTTTGCCTTCGCTCTTCCCTTATCTTTTAATTTTCGCTTGCATTTCATTATCAACTTTTGTATGGTTGTATGTTGATTTATATTATACGCACTTGATAATTAATTGGGTAAAATAGAATTTATTGAGATAATTATTTCAATTAATTTCAAACCCCCACAATTAATTTGTTAAATATTGAAATAGGGATTAAGTGGTAAAATGAACTTAAAATTTTTTAAAATACTCAATTCACCCCCCCTCTTGGGATTACACTTGAATTAAATGAATCCTTGGAAGGTATGTCTAAGGCGAGGACGTAGGTTTTTTTTTTTTTTTGTTGGTAAAAGAGGTCGGCACCTCCAAACTTTATTAGAAAACCCCTCACTTATGGTGGAGGAATACTGTGGTTTCAATCTTGAGACTTTGGGACAATAAAAGCAAACTACAAAATCCTAAAACTAACTTAACCAACATAAACCAAATCAAAAAACCAAAGACCAACAACCAAACAAAAAAACTAAGAACTAAACATCTATAAGTGGAAAACAAATAAAACTCGAGAAGATAACACAAAACATCATGAGTGCAAAGAAGGAAAACCCAACAAATCCAATCGAATCATTCCCCTGACTTGCTGAGGAAGATCATCGTGACAACAATATGATCAAGAAATACTAGATTCACCCTGTTTGGTAAAGAAATTTGTACTTTTATTCGTCTCCTTGTAAACATGTTCCACTTTGAACTCTATGCCTCTCAATGCTAACATAACATCTTCACACAATTCTCATAAGTTTCAAACCGAGCACTTCCTAAAATTTATCCACTGAACCAACAAAGCAGAGTCATATGCAATCTCCACTTGATCAAATCCGAGACCTTTGCACAGATTAATTACTAAAATAATCGCCTTCAATTCAGTCATGTTATTTGTTCCATAACCCAATAATGAGGAAAAAATTGCTTTAAATAAACCTTTTTCATCTCTTATCACGCCTCTACCACCACAATTACCTGGATTACCTCTACAGCTCCCATCCATATTCAACTTAACCCAACCTATCCCAGGTTTACACCATCTGAATACACGAGGAAGATGAACCCCCACATTTTTTACTTGAATATCCAAAGCATGAAGGACTGCAATATCCATGCAAGAAGTAGGTGCACATTTATTTAACTTGTATGAAGTGGATCTCAGGCAATTTTTAATATCAAGCCACACAGTTCTCACCGAATCATGAATTGATTCCATCCTGGCTCCACATCGATGAGTCAAGAGTCCCTAAATGATGAGACTAGGTATAAGACCTACCAAAATCCCTAACTGTGAGACCCATTTTGCACAACTAAACCAGACATTAACTCTGCCTTTCCAAGTACTCGTTGTCATACAACTAAAACCCAACGCTACTGTTGCTTTTTTCCATACCTCCTAAGCAAAAGATTTGGTGCAAAACACATGGTCTAGAGATTCAATCTTGGCATTTGAACAACAATCACATTGAGAGGCCATCTGAACATTTACTTCTTTAATACGATTATCAACCAGAAGAGAAGTGAACCAAGACTTTCACATACAAATTGACACCCTTTTTGGCAACATAGGATGCCAGATCCATTTTGCAACTGAGAATTCCTCTTTATGCTCCCTTATAATTTCCCAAGAACTTGCCGTGGTGAATTTCCCATCTATTGAAGGTTCTCAAATTACTGTATGTGGGCCCTCCTTGCAAGAAATAGCATAGTTCATTACTTCCTCAGCCTGATCTTCACCCAACAGATCCACTAATAAATCAACATTCCACCTATTTCTATCCCAACAATCTCGAGTTCGTAGCTTATGGTTACTGATTTCCTGAACCTTAGCACAAAGGGGATCAGAGGCTAACCAACGATCAAACCAAAAAGATGCCGACCCTTCTTTAATTCAAACACGGACATGCTCTAAAACTTCAAGAATCACACGAACAATCGATCTCCAAAATCTAGTTCCTTTATCTAGTTTCATTTCTCTCAAGTGGTGTTTCTTATACAAATACTTGGCTTTAAAGAATTGAGTCCACATATTATCCATAGTTAACAATCTCCACACAAACTTCATATGTAATGATTTTTTTACCTCCTCCAAATCCCTAACACCTAAACCACCCTCATAAACAGGCTTACATATATTAGACCAGGAACACCAATTTCTTTTCCTTTTGTCATTTACTCCATTCCAAAAAAAATTTGATAACATAAAATTTATCTTTGTGAAGATAGTATTAGGAATGACCAATACCGCCAACTGATGACCCGCCATTAATGATAATACATGCTTAATTTAAATTAGGCAGCCCCCTTGAGATAAAAGCTTAAAATTTCCAACCCGCTATCTTTTTCCTCAATTTATCAACTAGGGGCTCTAAAATACGGGTCGTAAGACGTCTTGACACCAAAGGAACACCCAAGTATGTAGTAGGGAAACCTCCTTTCGCAAAACCAATCGTCCTTAACAGAGTTCTCTTCTGAGCAAAAGCAATTCTCTTTGACAAAAAGATACTTGACTTTTCTTTATTTATCAATTGACCAAACCAATCCTCATACTTCTCAAAGTCTTAATAAGCATTCAAATGGAACTTCTCTTGCCATTGACAAAAATAAGAATGTCATCCGCATAGAGAAGGTGAGATACCAAAGGCGCCCCACAAGGATGATAGTAAGCCCCTATCTTATTCTCCATAAAATTTTTCTTTAAAAGCCGAGAGAGAACTTCCTGTAAAATAATAAATAGATAAGGAGATAAAGGATCTCCTTGGTGAAGCCCTCGAGAAGGTTTAAAGAAACCTTTATAAGTGTCATTCATCATAATGGAGAACGAAGGAGAGGAAACACATTCTACCCCTAAACCATAGAATCTTCGGGAGAAACCAAAGTTTTTCAAAACCAAGTTTAAAAAATCCCAATCAACCCTATCATAAGCCTTAGCCATGTCCACTTTGATCATTACATTTCCACCATTAGAGTTCTTATGCAGAGAATGAACCATTTATTGTGCCAAATAAATATTTTCAAATATTCTTCTACGAGGAATGAAAGCTCCCTGTTCCGGAGAAATCAATGCAGGCAATTAACCTGTCATCCTTGCAATAATAATTTTTGAAAAATTTTTTTCGATAACACTGGAAAGACTAATATGCCTAAACTTGTCAAAACTCTGAGGATTCTGAACTTTTGGGATTAGAACAATGTAAGATGCAGAATAAAATCTAGGAAGAGGAGACCCAACAAAAAAATCTCTAGCTGCATCGATCACGTCTTCTTTTACAGTCTCCCAGCAATCCTAAAAAAAAGCCAAACCAAAACCATCCGGACCTGGGTTACAATTTCTCGGGATAAAAAGAATAACATCCCTTACCTCCACCTCAGATGGTTTACGACAAAGATCAATATTCTCCTTTTCAGAAACCATATGAGATATTATATCAGCAAGGTTAGCTATTCGATTGGGGCCAACACCTCTTAAGAAAGTTCAAAAATATCTTATTGCACCCTCATGAACAGCCTCCATAGAATCCAACACTTCTCCGTTTGGAAGTTTCAATGAATGAATCATAGTCTTCTTCCTCTTTTGGTTCACAAATGTATGAAAGAACTTTGTATTGTTATCCCCCACCTCCAACCATTTCTTTTTGGCTAGTTGAGAAATATGAATCTCCTCCCTCTTTTCCCATGCTTCCAATTCGATTTTAGTAAGGAAAATTTTTTTCTCCATTTCTGGCAAATACTCTTCCTGAACCTGAGCCTCTAGAGCCTCCATACTTTCCTCCAATTTTTTAATGTTTTGCTGTACATGTCCAAAAACTTGTTTGTTCTAGTTTTGAATGGCAACTTTCGTATGTTTCAACTTAATAGCAAGTCTAACTAAACCCGAACCATGAGACTCCTCCCTCCAGGCTTCCTCCAGGCAAGACTTAAAAACTAGTGCGTGCTCCACATATTCCGATGCCTGAAGGGAGAAGGACCATACCGATGCAGATTTCTACAAAATCGAATAATCAATGGGTTATGATCTGAAGTCCTCCTTTTTCCACACTCAAAATAAATATTTGGAAAAACTTGGAGAAGATTCAAATTATAATGCACCCTATACAATTTTGCCCAACTCTAAAAATTACCACCGTGACCATTACACCAAGAGATGTTATTGCCAGTACCAACCAAATCCATAAGACCACAGTTGTCCAAGCAAGTATTAAATTCCTCCATAGGCAATAACGGCCTTATATGACCAGCAATACGTTTTGCATTTGAACGAATGATATTAAAATCTATTGCCACTAACCAAGGGAAATCAACCCTCTTTACAAACTCCAAATCATTCCAAAGTTCCCGGCGATCTGTTTGATGACATTTAGCATAAACAAATGAAGCCAAGAAAATCTGGTCCATAGAACTAAAAATACCCGAAATAACTTGATTAGACATATGTTGTAACTCGAAGTGCACTTCCTCTTCCCAAAACATCCAAATTTTACCCCCCACTGAAGCATTCACACAAAAATTCGTAAAATTTAGAAAGTCAGCCCATTGTGACATCAGATTTTCATCAGAAAAAGACTCTAAAAGAACCAAAATAGAAGGTGAAAAATTCCTCATTAACTTATATAAATGATTTTTTGACTTGCCTAAACCCTGCACGTTCTACACTAGGATTGTATTAATCATAAATCAAGTTTCTTTGGATGGGTAATAACCCGTTGAGACTTCTTCTCACTTTGCCCATTAATATCCTTTAACATAACAATCGGAACATGTAAATCATCATCCGAACAAAAGCCTTTTTCCAATGGGAGTTTCTCTAAAGTATTTGTCTCCACCTCCCTATTCGATTCACAATTATGTGGGACACACCTGGCCATGAAGGTACACTCTTGTTCCAAAAATCTGTAACCATATTATTAGACGTCATCAACTGATCATGCACTACTATACCATCTTCCACTATCATAATATCTGCGTTAGGAGCACTCAAGACTGGTTCAACACTCTCCTTCCTTTGCACAATCTCATACTGATTTGTATTCCACTGCAAAGTCTCCACTTCTGGCCTCAGATCTTCAGGAACAAACTCCCCCTCTTCCATCTCATGTTGCTGAACTGTCTCAACCATTGGCAAAATTTGTGATGTTGTTGCACCCTCTTGAGCCTGAGCCCCCTCTACAGGTTCTTCAATAATGCATGGATCTATCAATTCTCTCTAAACTTCCTCCCCTCTATCCAATTTCTTCACATGCCAAACTTCTTGTCAATTTTCTTGTCTACCATATTCCGTATCCTTACTTCTATCCCCAATTTTCTCTTTCCTTTCACCCCCTCGGCATACCACCTTTGAATGCCCCTGTCTATGACATTTCTCACAGTAAAATCTTTATTTTTCGTACCTTATTTCTTGCCAAATTTTCTGATTTGTAGAAACAACAATCGAGAAAGCATCCACCTGATCTATCAATAAATCCACCTCCATGCACATTCTCGCACCCATACCCCTAGTTCGATTAAGTGTAGCATTGTTAGTTCCCAGGTATCGACCAAACCTCATGGCTAAAATTTGTAAGAAATCAGGCTTGTACATGTGCATCGGAAGACCAGGGAGAAATAACCGTTGAGGGGCCAAGGATGGTTCCTGCTTCAGGTTGAAATCCTTTGTCCATCAAAAAAGACGAAACGAAAATCCAGTCGAAATCCTTCCTTTACGAGACCATCCATGAAGAAAATCTTGTTCATTCTTCATTTGAACTAGTACGTTAAAATAATTCATGAAACTAACAGAAGGGATCTCCGAAAGGCCCCACAAATTTATGATATTCAAACAGATAACGTCAATGGATGGTATAGATTGCAAAAATTTCAAAACCAACGCAAGCCTAAAATCTTCTGCCACTTTGTTCATCTCAGCCTCCGAGAATATAAAACCAATATCTTCATCAACATCAACTGTATATCTCATGGCTAGTTTGAAAGAGGAAGATGATGGGTTAACAACATTAGCATTAGAATGTGATACTACATGGGCATACGACAAAGGTCCTGAACCACCTTTCAAAAGAGGCCCCACTAGTGGAGGATCCCCTAGAGGGCTGGTAGGCGCCGCCATCGACTCCTACACAATAGGCGTCTTACTTCAACGAGAATTGAAGAGAGACATACTTGAGTTAGAATGATTCAGACTACTGCAGAAGAAAGCTTGCCGAAATTCAAAGTCATGAAAAACCAGCAGGCGGCGAAGTGGTCGTAGTTGCAGTTGATGACACTTCTCTCTTGCGAAACTCTCACAGTAGGAGGAGTTTGGGGATTCCTCCTCTACAAATCCCAAAAACGGCACCGTCTGACTCTCTTTCATGAAACCCCGAAGAGCACCTAGTCATCGTCATCACGACCTTCAGTGTATCTGTGTATGTGCAGGGTCGCAGAGAGCAAGATCCGAAGATTGCCAACCACAGCTCACATAGGTAAGGGAAGCAACGCGGCTTGTGTGGTGTCGAGCGGTAGCAGCGTGGCCAGTGGTGGTCATGCGCACGACGTCTCGTGCAAGAGTGCAATGGGGCGGTGAACACGATTATGCGTGGGAGAGAAAGTGTGAGGTTGGTGGTGGTGCAACGCTACAGAGTTGGTCGTGAATCATGAGGAGGGAGGCCGGGGCGGGGGGTGCTGTGTGTGCGACGGAGCAAGGGCTCAATTAGGGTTCTTCTAATAAGACACAGACGTTGAAATTAAGAATGTGTGTCTTATAGGTACACTACGAGGACGTAGGCTAGTTTAACCGAATCTCGATAACAAATCTTGTGTGTCTCTCTCCTTATCTCATTTAAATTACTACTCTTTAAATTCAGTATGTGTATGTGTATTTATTTACAGTTATATTTAGTTGCATCCATACATTTACTTTGAATGAGATATGTATGTATGCATGAACCAAATAGTTTAATATTTTTACATACATGCATTTAATATTGAATGAGATATGATATGTGGTAAATTGGTGAAACATTTAAATGAGCCGAAAAGTTTTTAAATCTCCAATTCACCCCCCCCCCTTGAGATCACACCATTTCCAATAGTAAGCTAACCCTCCCGTGCTGCATCAACACACACTCGAGTCCCTTTTGGGACGTGTCACTGTATATAACAAATCCATCCTCTCCTGATGGAATAGATAATATCGGTGCAATAACCAGCCGCTGCTTCAACTCTTGAAAGCTTTGCTCACACTCATTGATCCATTCAAACTTCATATTTTTCCTAGTAAGTCGTGTTAATGGACCCAATATTCTGGAAGAACTATTCACAAAACGCCGATAGTACCCTACTAGACCAAGGAAACTCCTAACCTCCTGAATATTTCCCAGTCTCACCCAATTCACCATTGCTTCTATTTTGTTTGGATCTACTAATATGCCATCCCCGGAGATCACATGCCCAAGGAAAGTGACCTGTCTAAGCCAGAATTTACATTTCTTGAATTTAGCGTATAACTTCTTTTCTCTTAGTACCTACAGTACTAATCTTAGATGATCTTCATGCTTTTCAAAACTCTTCGAGTAAACCAGTATATTGTCAATAAATACCATAAAAAAACTGGTTCAAATACTGATGGAACACCCGATTCATCAAATCCATAAACGTTGTCAATGCCTTAGTCAATCCGAATGGCATTACCAAGAACTTGTAGTGCCCATACCTAGATTGGAAGGCTGTCTTCAAAACGTCCTCTATTTTAACTTTCACCTAATGATATCCCAACTAAAGGTCAATCTTGGAGTATACCTAGGTCCCCTGGAGCTGTTCAAATAAATCATCAACTTTGGGAAGAGGATATTTATTTTTGACTGTCACTTTACTTATCTCTTTATAATCAATGCACATGCTCATAGTCCCGTATTTCTTTTTCATGAACAAAACTAGCACTCCCCAAGGCAACATGTTAGGTCTTATAAACCCTTTATTCAACAACTCCTGCAATTTTTCAATTCTTTCAGTTTAGCTGGAGCCATCCTGTAGGATGCTTTAGATATTGGTGCTGACCCTGGTAGTAAATCCATGGTAAATTCAATCTCTTGATTTTGTGGTAAACCAAGTAATTCCTTTGAAAAACCATCCGAAAATTCTTTGACTATTGGAATATCAACTTGTTTCAATTCTCTCTCTGGCATCTCTTTTATATAGGCTGCGTACCCTTAGCAACTATCCTGGGGTAGCCTCCTAACTTGAATGGCTAACACAAACTGTGGCAAGGCGCGCACACGCAATCCCATAAATTTGAATTCATGTTCTCTCGGGGGTCTGAAAATCACCTCTTTCATATGGCAATCAATGCTGACGTAGTTAGCTGTCAGCCAGTCCATGCCCAATATTATATCAAATCCTTGCATGTTTAACACTACAAGATCGGCTGGTAATATCTTCTCCTAATGCCCACTAGATAATTTTTAAGTACTTTTCCACATCTCACTACTGATCCAATTGGTGTGGCTATTGAAAAATCAATATCTAGAAACTGTGTCTCAACACCAATCAATTTGACATATCCAAATGATACGAACGAATGAGTGGCACCAGAGTAAAATAAAACAACATTTTTATATGATAAAACAATAATTATACATGTCACGATGTCTCCTGCATCCTCCGCATCTCTCGGCGTCAATGCATAGACCCTCGCTGGGACTACGTCCCTCTACTGGCTGCCAACCCTGGGTGCCTAGATATTCCCTCTAAATGGTCTGGAAACAGGAGCAAAACTATACTACATATGACAGTTCCATGCTACATGACCTAATCCACCACATCGGAAGCAGACATTCCTCCTTGCTCAAAATTATCCTCTATGTGTCTTTCCACATGTAGGACAAACTGGATATGCCTACTCACCTCGAACTTCCCATCTCCCTGTCATCCACCTCAGAGCTTTGCCGTATCAATCTCCCCTCCAAAGGCCTCGGCTGGACCTTGCCTGGAATCCAAGAGGCATAGGCCTCTTCCTCTGACTCGACGTCTCCATATCCCTCTGATTGCTCTCCTTTGCTATTGTGGTCATGTCCACTAATTCATAGAAATCTTGCACCTTTAGAACTGCCACCTATTTATGGATGTCATGCCTTAGACCCCTTTCAAACATTCTTACCTTCTTTACCTCATTCGGAATGATGTAAGGAGCTAAGCATGACAGCTCAATAAACTTTGCTGTATATTGCTGAACCGTTAGTTACCCCTGTCTCAAATTCATAAATTTTTCTATCTTAGCTTCTCTAACAATACAAGGAAAATAACGATCAAAGAACATTTCCTTGAATCGGTTTCATGACATGACCACTGGTATGAGTCTCTGTTCCTCAAACAACTTCACCACTATCCACCATCTCTTAGCCACACCTGTCAACTTATATGTGACATATAGGACCCTCTGTTCATTGGTGTAATGAAGCACTGCCAATATTTTCTCAATCTCCTGCATCTAGTTTCTAGCAACTGCAGGATCAACCCCTTCTAAAAAAGCCGGAGGATTCATGTTAGCGAACTTCTCTATAGTGCAACCCTGGTCTGCAATTGGTCCTCCCTGCTCCCTAGTGCTCCGTACAATCTCAGTCATAACCTGCTGAGCCACACTACGCAGAACTACATCTGAATCACCACCATCAGCACCAGAGGGGGCCGCATCGTAATCACAACTAGTGTGAGCGCTGCTACCCGCAGGGTCCATCCTAAAAAGAAATAAATATAGTCTAAGGATTAAGGAAAGTGATATGTACTTTAGGTTTCTCGTGGGCTCCATGTCAAAATTGCCATTATTGCATTCTAAATCATGATCTTATTCACAAACTTAATTGCATAGATCAAAAACCAAGTGATTTGTCATTATCAAAATAGGATTGGACTCATAGAGTCAACAATATCCCATTTTTTTATGATGACAAATAAACAAGCAAAAATTGGGTTATGCCTAACAAGGCTCCCCCTAAGATAATGCGTAAATTAGAATTTAGCGATATAATTTACACACAACGAAGTTCATCCATATTGTAGAATATGCTATATTTGTGCTAGTACAACTTCTCCTCTTTTGCATTCACAACTATACTATTTTTGCTAGTATGTACTTATATACTTCTCCCCCTTTTGACATCAACAAAAAGATGTAAAAAAAAATTGTTCTAACATAAATATATCTCATCTTTGAAAAATATGAATCTTCCCCTATGTGTAAAAATTGTAGTGCAGGATATGGCTTCCTTTGTCTTCTGTTTAAAAAAATGTTGGACTATCTAGCTTCTATTATTTAGGAAATATTGAATGGTTTAGCATTTTTTTAGGACGCATCAAATGAGAAAATAAAGTTTTCCAAACTTTTCTTGAAATATTTTAAAATAAATTAAAACCAAATCCGAAAAAAACTCTCTCTTTGGAGGTAGATTGTACCATCTCGAAATCGAGCTTGATAAGTTTTAGCAGCACTTTATTTGCAACTTCCCTTTTCCGGTATGATTCATTAGACCACCTAGCTTTAAGCCTCAATGGTGACACATGTTATATATGTATGTAGTTCAAACATCTTTTTTTTTTCCCCCTTCCTTCAAAGCAAGTGCTATTGTTATATGGTGGGAAATTTGTATCTTAGTAAACATTTAATTTAGTAATATTTTTACCAAAAATTTTAATAATTCAGAAATTATATTTTAATAAATCATAAAATTAAAATTTATATGTCAATATATTTAATAAATTATAAAAGTTAAAAATTTAATATAACTCACATATTTTATAATTTAGTAATTTTGATTAATATATTATTAGAATATATTAATTATATTAATATCAACATTTTCTCTATTAAATTTAATTTAATAGATACATAATTATGTATATATCTGTAATTATTTTAATAAAGTAAATTAATGTAGGATATATATAATGCCTAAGTGAAAGGGGAAATAGAGGGGGGAGGGGAGGTGGGGAGGAGACGGACCCGAGGGGCAAGGGGAGGCCTCTGCTGTCACTGTTGGGAAAAAGAAAGAAGGAAGAAGAAAAGAACAACAACACGTGGCCCATGTGGAATGCAACATAGATGGGGCAAGTGTTGTGGCTGCTTGGTAAACCACATGCCCCAAAAGGTGGAGAAGCAAAATAAAAGAGTGGGTTTTGGATTAGAACAGCCACTGCGGATGGGTTGATGGTATTTGTGGGGTTATAAAAGTTTTGGATTAGAACAACCACTGTGGATGGGTTGATGGTATTTATGGGGTTATAAAATTGCACGAAATCCTTTTGTGATTAGATGTCAGCGTTTTGCATTGTCTGTGTCTTCGTGAGATGCCAAAGGAGGAATAAAGATAAATCAACAATTTTTTTCTCAAAGAAGTTGGGTGTTCTGAGGAAAGGAGAAATTCTTCAAGAAACTAGTTTTAGTGAGGGTAAATTTCCTTTTACGTGTTTGGGTGTGCCAATTGTGGATGGTAAATTGAAGGGCTGTCATTTTGACCCTTTAATTCAAAAAATAAGTAAGAGAGTTGAGGGCTGAAAAAGTAGACTGTTGTCTCAAGGAAGTAGTCTTGTTTTGTTAAGATATGTGTTTTCGAGTATGTAATTGCATTTGTTAGCTTTTCTAAATGTCCCAAAACTGGTGTTAAAAAAGATACAAGGTATGTTTGCTTCTTTTTTCTGGGGTTTTAAGGATGGAAAAGAAAAAATGAAATGGAGGGCTTAGAAGAAATTGTGTGTTCTTGTAGAGGAGGGGGTATAGGAGTTAGGGACATTTCGAAAATGCAACGGTCTTTGTTCATGAAGTTTGGTTGGCATTTATTAACTCAAAAATCTTTATGGGCTAGATTTTTTAGAGCTAAATATGTGAAGGGAGGACACATTACTCTTTGTAGACCTCATGGATCAGATTCTTCCTTTTGGAAGAAAGTTTTGCAGGGTATGCTTGAACTTTTAAGTAAATCTAAGTGGAAGGTTAGAGAAGGAGATATAAATTTGTGGTATGATAAGTTTCTAGATTCAGGACCTTTAGTTACAGAGTGTTCAGATGGTGCACATTCTCATATCAAATTAAAAGACTTGGTTATCAATAATGCGTGGGATGTGGAAAATTTGCAGAGAATTCTGGGGTTTAATAAAGCAAAAGAAGTGATGGAAAAGGTGGGAAATCTTAGAAATTCTTCGGATATACTGCTTTGGCTCTCGGAAAAGGATGGTTGTTTTAATACAAAGTCTGCTTGGGATGTTATTAGAGTTAGAGCTCCAAAGTTTGAGTGGGCAAAATGGGTTTGGAATAAATGGTTACCGAAGGAAAATGCTATCTGCATGTGGAAGGCCGCTTTTGGGTGTTTAAGTGTTGATGAAAAGGTGAGAAGGGTGGGGGTTTCGATGGCTTCTTCATGTAATTGTTGTGAGATGAGGCAGCCAGAAGATATAGAGCATGTGTTAAATAGGGGAGACTTTACTACTGAGGTTTGGAGGAAGGTTTTGGTGGAGGTTGGTGTTCCTTTCCTTAGACAACAAAGTTGGAAAGAAAGAGTCCAAATGTGATTTAATAGGGCTTCTAGATTTTCTCAATTGGGATCATTGATGGGTTTGATTCCTTGTTTAGTAGTTTGGAGGCTGTGGAGAAGAAGATGTTTAGCTAGAATAGAGGGGAAGTTGGAGAATAGTTCAGATGTGTGGCTGTCCATTAAGTATTGGGTGGGGGTTTTGAGTAGGAACATGACAGGATTGAATCAGTTAAAGGATGCTGATTTTCAAATATTACAGAATCTGGAAGTACAAACTGTGAATAAAAGAAGTAAAACTATGCTTTGTGTGAGATGGCTAAAACCAGGGCAAAGGAGGTTGAAACTAAATTTGGACGGAAGTAGTTTAGGGAACCCAGGGCCGGCGGGTAGTGGTGGCATCCTTAGAGACCATACAGGTACTTTTGTGTTTGGTTTTTCAAAATATTTTTTTTGGCCTAACAAGGTCTTTCAATTGATTTTGGTGATAACAAACAAAGGATGATTTAACTTGAAAAAGGTTGAGTTTTGATGTTTCAGGAAATATGGATAAAGTGTGGTTCAAAGCAAATCTCAAATTGAGATCAAGTATGATTTAAAAGAAGAATAAGTAAAAGTCAAATATGAAGATATCTTTTCATAAGATTCATGAAGGGTCTGATATATTTGAAGCTCAAGAAAATTACAACATCTCAAGAGTTGAAAAGACTCAAGTTTGAAGGCCTAGGAAACTTATATGTAAGTATTTCAAAAGACAAAATATCTTTGAAATATATTCTGAAGCTTTTTCTAAAGAGATTATCAAGGTTTAAAGACTAATTTAAATAAGTATTTATTAAATTCATGAGAGAGCAAAAGAGTTTTTGAAAAAGTTTTTTTTTTTTTTTAAACAGATTTTAGTAAAGATCAGTTGACTGAACTTTTTAGTTCAGATGACTGAAGTAGAGACTTCAGTTGACTGAACATGAAGTTCAGACATCTGAAGAATTACTTCAGTCAACCGAAGAATAAGTTCAGCTGACTGAAGAATTTCCAGAACAGGCAGAGAGTTGCAGCAGTGAGTTTAGTCGACTGAACTTATGACTTCAGTCAACTGAACCTACGATATCAGACATCTGAACCCCAACTTCAGATGATTGACCCTGTATCCTGTTTTATTTTTTTTATAGTATAAGAAACTTCAGTTGACCGAACCTGTGACTTCAGTCAACTGAACTTGCAACTTCAGTCAACTGAACTCTGACTTCAGTTGATTGACTCTGTATCCAGTTCAAATTTTTAAGGGTTTAAGGAACTTCAGTTGACTGACCACGATACTTCAGTCAACTAAACACTGTTCAACGGGCAAAATTTTAAACTTTTTATTTTTAAGTTACAGTCGTTAGAAACCCAAATTTTCTAAATAAATTAGGAAACTTTTTATGGAAACTCTTATGACAAGGGAACCTCTTAAAAGTCTATAAATATATGGTTCTTTTGAATTAAAGTGATCATTCAAGTATTGAAAACTCTCTCAAAGCTCTCTTGTTCTAATATCTCTTACTCAATCTCTTGCAAAGTTGAACGTATTGTTGTTCTGATATTTTGTTCATCAAATCCTGAAGAATTACTGATTTCTCATCTGGAGAAAAGGATTTTGGTGAATTCTTTGAAAAGTTTCAAAAGATTATTTCATTTTTGATATTTTATCTTTTGGAGTACATAGTTCTTATCTGTACTAATATGCTCTTTGAGTGAGCTTCTCTTGTACATCGGGTTTTGATATTTCTTTTGTAGATTTTGAACGTCTCCAGGCTATTGGAACATTGACCAAACAAGGATATATTGTTTGGAGAAGGCGGGCTCTAGTCTTGACCAAAGGAGTGATTGTAAACAGGCTTTGTTCCACCTGGTAACGGAACTACTATAGTGGAAACCTTTGGTATTTTGCCAAGGCCGAGGACGTAGGCTGTGTTGAAGCCGAACCTCGTAAAAATCTTGTATCTTTCTCTCTATTTTATATACGTTATTTGCTGTGTTGTATGATTTCAAAGTGCAGGTAATAAGTTTCAAAGAGAAAGAAATAAAGATTCTTGGTATTTTAGAAAGTACGTTTTGATTAACCATTTGCGGAAACCCAAAAGGGAGTACATTAGTTAATCTGCAGAAATCTTAATCAAGAAAGGTACATATCGGAAGTTAATTCAAAGCAGGTGATACATATTCACAGGGAAATCAACAAAATAAATATTATCCTTGATTAAGTTGTTTAAGCTTTATTGATTATCTTGTTTGTTTAAATTACAAGTATTCTAAGGTGTGTCTATATATTATCTGTTGTGCTCTATCTAGTATCAAAAGAAAAAGATTAAAAAGTATTAAAATTTAAAAAGATTCCAATTCACCCCCCCTCTTGGGAAGCTATTCCTAATTTCAATTTTGGTTCTTGTTCAAATAATGAAGCTAAATTGAGAGCTGTATTAGAGAGAATAAAGATTTGTAAACATTTGGGCCATACTAGTATTGATATTGAATATGATTCGAAGATTGTTGTAAATTGAATAAGAACAAGGAGGTGCTCCTTGTGGTATTTATGGGATTTTTGGGAGCAGCTGATTGGTTTATTGGAGGGAGTAGACTTTTCGATTAAACATTGGTATAGAGAAGGAAATAAAGTGGCAGATGCCTTGGCTCGTCAAGATGCTAGGGGAAGGAATTGGTTGTTTACAAATAGTAGTCATCTCCCTAGAGTTATCAAGGGGTTATATAAATTGGAGAAGATGGGTACGACTTATTCGAGGTATGTTTAGCTGATTTCCTATTGGGTTTGGTCTATGCTTTATGTTATTTATCTTTTGTTTGTTTTGTTGAGTGATATTTGGTTTATAGGTCCTTATTTTGTTTTTGTTTTGTAATCTTTTTTTTGGCTGGATGTTGATGTCGTTTTTGGGAGGCCTTTAAAGGTTTGTCTTTTGTCCCTCCCTTTAAATATCTTGTAACCACGGTATTCCTCAACCAAAAGTGAGGGCTTATCAATAAATAAATGGAGGTCCCGTCCTTCTTTTAAGAAAAAAAAAAAAGTGTCTTCGTGAGGCACTGCAATGTTATACAGATTCAGACATGAGATTTCACATCCAATATTGTTTCTATTCAATAATATATATGCCTAGATGGCCTTGGAACAGCTACACTAGGAGTGTACAAAAATTACCGAAAAACTAAAAATTAAACCAAAATCGGACCGAAATCGCAAGCAGTTTGGTTTCTCGGTATTTCGGTTTTGGCATTAGAAAATGTAAATTTTTGGTTTCGACTTTAGTTTTCAAAATATAGCCAAATTGAAAAACCAACTTAAATTTAAATTATATATATAAATTAATATAATTACTTAATTAGTATATTAATACATGATTGGTCCATTTAATATTTACAAATCAAAATGTCCAATAGATTCTCAACAACCCTTGTGAAAAGAAATTTTTGAATATTTAGAATATCGGTTAAAAATCGAAAAAACTGTAATCAAGCCGTAATAAACCGATTACACCCCTTGCTAGCGCTGGTGGGTCACGAGGCATATATACCTACTAGAGTGCATAATTCCAATCACCTGCGATTCCTTTATGCATATATTGTAGTAGTTATATATGTTAGACTTTATAAGTATTATGCATGTGGGAAATTATTGAATACACTAAACGTATATGTCAAAATTAATATAATTTTATTATGTCTTTAAAAAAATAATTATAAATAATTAATTTTTAAAAAATACAAATATATGGTAAAATTATACCAATCCTAGTATATACACCTAATAATTTTTTTTTTATGTGTGTCAGTGCGTGTATGTATATGTGCGTCTATATATATATATATATATATATATATATATATATATATATATATATATATATATTTCTAAACACATGAATATAGCCCTAACTCAACTCATAACCTTATATTTTGAGTACAAGACATGTGTCAAGATACGAAGGATTTCAGGGTTTCACCTAACCTTAATCCTTACCTATAAAATCTCAATATTGATTTCTCAAAAGGGAATGATAATTGAAGAAAAAAAAAATTAAAACAAAATTTGAAGAGAATACGTTCTTTGGAAATTGCATCAACTAGAGCTAGAACATTGAATTTCTGATTATTCTTTTGATATTTTCTCTACACTCAAACAACCATCTCTTGTAAACAAAATCATGTATGTGAAGATCAAATAAATTCAATCATTTGCAAATAATCAAACTGCCCATGAAGTTCAAGCTCGTCCTTGTGATATTAGAAGAGAGGTTGAATTGTTTTTACCTAAATCTTTGAAGGCAACTTATTGGAAAGCTCTCGCCATTATAAAGTACGTCGACATTCCTTCTAGATCTTCTTCGTAGGTGAGTTAGTCTTGTCACTTCAAATTCTCTCCTTAGTCTAGGTCTATCACCCCTCGCTTTAGCTCCACTACAAAGCAAATCAAGTACCATCATATGTTGTTTGCTTTAGTGGCTCTAGTATTCCTCAAGCTTGTATCTATTAAGTAATTTCATTGTCACATTAGATGTCATATTGCTGCCTAATGATGTTCCCAACAAGCCTTCTTCATCTTTAATTCAATTTGATTGAATTCTACTCTATTGCTTGATCATTAGGCGATCTTCGCCTGATGATTGGGTGATATTTATGTCATTGGGCGTGCATGTCTTCATGTCTTGAGGATACAGTCCATGCCCTATCCCAATGTGTGTCAACTTCTAATGTGCCATGTATACGATTATTTAGACTCCATATTTTGGGAAATATTGCACAAAGATTGCCCAAACACTACACGAAAGCTTGGCTTTGAAACTCCAACTTAATATAAAACACAATGATGGATAAGGGTTATTGATGGATCCTCCGTATATCATTGATTCATTAAACGTCATGATTGATGCAGGTTTTTGGTCTATTCTCACCTCAAACGGTTTGCTTTTTATTCATTCAAAGGCTTTTTTGAATGGTATATGTAGTTCCATTTGAAGTGAATTTTTTTTTTTTTCCAGTTTGTTAAGAGTCCCACACAACAACAGTAGTTGTTTTCTATCCTTTATGCCTTTCCATCTCTCTTAGGACTCAAATCTAAGATCTCTAAATTATAAAATTTAACCATTGGAAGGTTGTATGGGAGACATTCCATTTGAAACACATTAATGCCTATGTTATACTCTACATTTGAAATTGAAGCAAGTTGGATCTTTGTGTTCTAATTTGTTTATTATCATTAATAAACATTATAATTTTTGTAAATTTATTGGCAATTGTAATGCATTTAATGCTAATTATAAGAGTCTAATTAATGGATATAGTTCACAGCATGATGTAGGCTATTGAAAATTGAGGCAAAAAATAATGACATTGCATTGCCAACTATACTACAGACATTGAACTAACAAAACTAAACTTGCATTTAGGAGTATGGAGTTCAAAACATGAGTTTGAACTTATTTGGGTTTGTACAAATTGTAATATAAAATAATATGAAATTTTTTTTTTTTCCAAATCCAGAGCTCAAAATTGATGCTCTCAAACACTACGCAAGTGAATTAAATTATGACTTCTTTTGTGAGAATCCAAGGCACAACCTTTGGTTAGGTATGTTGACGATAGCTAGCTTGACACTTCATAAGTATAGGATTTGGCTAGACAATTTTGTCAAGTTGCTTCCTTCATGCCAAACTTAAGAAGTTATTAGATGTGAATTAAAGACTATATCTTTAGGAGAAGTACTTTAAAAAAAAAAAAATCTTCCAATATAAATATTTGGAATGCACATATGAACCACAAAATGGTATGAGATCCACATATTAAGATTTACATAAACCATAACTTTTCCTTGTGTGCACCTGCATATAGTGAATTTCAAATTTTGCATGGGGTAATAGTTGCTTTGCAATCCTTCTTTGTTGTTGCCTTGTCGCTTATTTATTTTTGGAGTGGGGAATTGGCTCAATTATCACCATAGAGACTCGGTTTCTTGATCTAGAATCTGGAGCTCCATACCCATCTCCATGTTGATACGTGCACTGGGAATTCCGAGCAAGATTAAGGGCTATTTCGACAAAATATTTTGAAAAAGGAGAATTAGTAGATCGAGCTTTGTTTATCTTCTTCCAAGCTCCATCTATCATGTTGTTGATATGCTTGCGAGCAAATTCCTCAGAAAGTCCAGTCTCACGCATATAACATAAGATGGAATTTGCACTTTCTCCTCTCTCCAACTCGGCCTGAATTGCAAACAAACAAGGGGCTTGATTAAAATATTGTAATTGCTAATGTAAAAGTATGTTAACTTTTCGGAAATTGAAAGGATGAAATTTTTTATAATTTGATCACATTTTTTTTTTCAAAAATATTGATAGTCGGAAAGCATATATTTTTCCTTCTTTCCTTTTGTTCTTCTTTTATCAGATGGACTGGTTCTTGGAGAATAAAATGAACTTATTCCAACTTTTTCTAGTTGAATTTTCACCCTTCATATTTTAGGTTTTGTGCTATTCAATAAGAGGTAATCCATTTCTAATCCCATACCCTTTCACACCAACTACTAAAGTTTGAGTCCTATAACTACAACATACAAAATCCTAATATATATGTATTCATCCCCTAAGAGGAGGAGCTACTTTTATCGCTTGTACTTTTCTTTCTCCTTTTTTCAACTCTTCACCTACCAAAGACAACATTTGAAGTATTTTTATATCACTCTAACAAAGGATATAAATTGGTGGTTAAATTGTGTACCGTTGAGGTACCCATATCGTTGTAAAGTCGAAAAATCACAGAGGGCCAATGCAATAAATCATGGTTCTCTTCTAAGCACTCTAATGCCTCATCTGTGATACTCCCTGTCACCAAAAAATAGGCATGAACTAGTATAACAACCCCTGATACTGATTGCCAAGCGTTCTCGAGATAGTTTGTGAATGTTGGCATGTTCTTGTTATAGTTCCACCTTGCTTCCACCAAGAAAGCTTTGCACAAATTTGCCCACTGAAATAAAAAATTACAAAATAAGTATTCACTGCATTCTCCTGGGCTCTTCATATATAATACAGACATTAAGTCATTTATATCAGCACATACCGCTTTTGCCAGGTGTGGGATGATGTTATCTCCTTGCTCCTTGAGTGTCTCGTAAGCCATTTCATTGACAGTATTGTAGAGAGCCAGGAAGCATAACTTCATATAGCCTGGAAGATTTTTCACTGCAGTAATATCCCATCTAGAAGAAGTACCATATATTAGAATCCATGAAGTGAATGCTAATTAGTTAGGGAATTGTATAATTGATCAAATATAATAGTAAGGGAATTTTTATAGTAGCACAGACCTTTCAACAGCATCTGTAAATAGCTCTAGCTCCTCCAAAGAACCATAAATGTCATAGACATCGTCAAGGGTGGTGATTAGTGTGATTACTTTGGTTAACCCTTTGCGACAACTACTGAATTGAGGCTCAAACACCAATCCGACCGTCCAAAAGAAGCTTTCCATTAGCCTATCTCTTGCAAAGTTCAACCTTCTCACTAAGCCCATGTCTTTCCACCACCTGAATCACATATGTATTTGAAAATAGTTCATAATTATTTCATTAAGTTAGCATTTGATCACAAGGGATTTCATTGAAATAATTTACATACAATTTTTTTTTATCTTTTTTTTTTTTTAATTTTTTCTAAGTGCTATTGTTACTGCGTAGCAACAAACTTTTTTGATAAGTAATAAGTAATTATTAAAATTTTTAAATTACATAGGTAAATAAGTAATTATTAAATTATATAGGTAAACGCATTACTACATTAAAATTTTTAATGTAGTAATAAGTAATCATTAAATTATACAGGTAAATATATTACTACATTAAATGCTTATAAAAAAAAGTTTGCTATATTTAATAAACTAAATTACTTATAAATTATATTAATAATTTAATTTAATTCATATATTTTATAATTTAGATATTTGACTCATCTATTCATAGAACATATAAATTATCTTAATAAAAATTATAAATTATATTTAAATAATTTATTAAATGTTGAAAGTTGATATTATATTATAAAGGGTGGGTTACCTTGACAAATCTTGAAGGTCGCTTTGGTGGATGGACTGCACCTTGTTGAAATCGAGCTCGGCAAGTTCCAGTAGCACTTGATTTGCATCTTCCCTTTTCTGATATAATTCAATAGACCACCTAGCTTCAAGCCTTGGCATTCTGCGGTGCAGGGGAATCTCCATTGCAAGACTCACTTCTTCTGCAATCATAGTGCTTGTGCCCAACTTGAGGCTCTCATTTAGGTGAAAGGTGGTGAATGCTTTGGCCTCTTCCAGGATAATTTCCCCATCACATCCCAGATGTGAAGCTTCATATAGACTCAACAGTCCCCCGACATCCTTGGCGATAAGGGCCCGAAAATTGCCCTTGTGGTCCATGAAACCCTTAAACACATCTACGTACATATTGCAAAAAAAAAAAAAATTGCCAATCAAATTGTGAAAGAAAACAAATTATATATATGCTAACATTGTATTAAAGTAAAGATATCATTTGAAAAAATTATTATTCAACATAAATGCTCCCACCCTTAAATGCAAAGAGAGAGAGAGCTGAAGCGTGTGGTAATTGTACCTTGAGGGACGGGGTGGCCATGCTGTCTGAGGAGCCTAAAAGTAAGAGCAGTAGCATGTAGATTCGTGAGGGTTCTCACATTATTTGGTGGTTCGAAGGACGACTTCACCCTGTCAAGGGCTCTTGTTATGTCCTCCTCAAAGCGGTGTCCAAGTCCCAATCTTTGGATGCTGTCAACCAACTGTGCCAATGCCAATGGCTGATCATCTTCCACATCTTCAATCATCCTTCTCACTTTCTCCTCCAGCTCCTTTGTCCTCTCCTGGTATAATTCCTCCTACATGCATATATGGATAATAACTTTTAGTTTCTAGCTCTCTTAAAAATCAGCCCCACCATAAACGTATATATCTAGTATGAAAGTTAATGGCACAACTTATGTCGTACATAGTATAATATAAAATAACTACGATGCTACAGTCTTGGTGCTTATAATTCAGTATTTTCTAGTAATTGATATTGTCAAAATCTAATTTATCTAAAAAATTATTTAAGGTATAGTATTTAATCTTAATTAGAAGAACGACGACCATGAGGTTTGAGCTCTTGATCTTAATTTGGTCATAAAGCTCTCTCTCTCTCTTCAATATTAGAGATTCACTGGATGTAGCCTATATAGTTTGAAGGAAGCCCATGCATATCAAGTCCCACGCCCCTATTCACTCACTCCAGGTTTGAACTCAAGATTTCAAATGCCAAAGTCCTAAAAAGGATCTAACCATTAAGATGTAACCCAGAAAAATTTTGATCAATCGAAAGACTCTGATTGAAAATCAAAGAATAAATTCACCTAAAAAGTTTAAGCTAACTCGGTGAGTCTGTATCAACAATAATTTTAATATCTCTAACTAGCTCAGACAACAATACCAAAAATAAATATCTACTTGTCCTGGGTAATTCTTCGACAAGGATTCGACAAAATCAGGACTCCAATAGCTTGGCTGGTAATTGGCAGAGCGTCTCTGATCGGCAACCACCGGAGAGTCATCTTGTTCGATCGCACTGCGGCATTGGACTACCGGCTTCATGCCGGCACCAACCGGAAGGGAACTGTAGGAGGAACCTCGCCTTGGCAAATGCAGGGAAAAGCAGGGAGGGGGCAGATGATGAGAGTAGAGATTAAGTGCCATTGGATACAACCGTAACTGGATCGAGTATATGCAGCAGCAACTGTTTTAATCACAGAAAATGCATATGCATGCTTTTGTATTTGATTGAAACTCAACTGGAACTGTCCACCTATATATAGAAGAGACACATAGGACTTGGAACTGGTGGGTCACTGAACACATATAGCTGCTACAGTGCATAATTCCAGCCACCCACGTTTTCTTTATGCATATAATGGACTAAGCATAGGTGTCAGGTTTTCCCATAGATCCGTGTGCCTATGTATATTGCCACACCCATATGTATGTTATGCTAAAATAATTTCCCTCAGATTGTTGGGAGAAATATCAACAGCGGAATAATTCTTCTCCTTATATGTAAGCAAATATAGTACATCTCTACTTTTATACGTGTTGAAAATAATAAGAAAAATAATTAATCACACTAAGTCAGAAGAACACAATCAATTTTTTACGTGGAAAACTTTCCCGGTGTGAGGAAGAAAAATCATGGGACCTAATCCAGTTGAAACCTCCACTATCAATCAAATAATGGGTACACCAAATCTTCTCTAATCTCAATTTGAGGTTACAAATATATCTCATCAAGTATCAACAAACTTGGCAAATGCAAAGAAAATTGGAGAAAATATATCAAATTTGCAGTTACTGTTCACGGGCAAAAATCCCAACTCCTGAGCTCTAAATCCGATCTCCACCATTCAAATTGTAGCTCCTTGAGTCATGAACCTTTCTTTCAAATTTCAGCTCGATCGGATCACAGAAGAAACAGGATCGCAGTCTTGATGAAATTTGGGTAGCATGAGAAAAATCACGTTTTTCTCTCTTTCTTTTGAGAAGTGACGACTCCTCCCTTCTCCCCTCTTTTTTTATGACTTCTTTTAGGTTTTCATACTAAAAAGGCTGGGTTTTGAGCTTTTAATAAAACCCACTTGGGTTTTTCTCCATTTGGAAGAAAGTAACCCAACAAATCTCTCCTTTTCCAACTGTGGAAGGAATCGCCATCTCGATGATCAAATAAAAATTTCAAGCTTTTCTCTTGGTAGTGTATTTGTCAACATATCTAAACCATTATCATCAGTGTGAACCTTCTTAAGTTCCAATAACTTATCGTTCAACACATCTCTGATCTAATGGTATCGTATATCAATGTGCTTTGATCTCGCATGGAAACTGGAATTCTTAGTAAGATGAATAGCACTCTAACTATCACAAAACAACACATACCTCTGCTGCTTGAAACCAAGTTCTCTCAAGAACTTCTTTTCCTATAGCAACTCTTTAGTCGCTTCCGTTGCTGCAATAAACTCTGCCTATAATCAAACAACCATCTCTTGTAAACAAAATCATGTATGTGAAGATCAAACAAATTCAATCATTTGCAAATAATCAAACTGCCCATGTTGTTAAGGAGCTTTGTGGGATGTGGATTTCAAAATGATGAAGAGTTGTTTGAGAAATATACAGAAATGACTTATCAAGCTTAGTCCTACATTTGTTTGATGAAATTGATAAAAAGTCTCTTATCTTTGTTATGATTGGTGTCTTAAAGGTATGATGATTATATTATGATCAAATGAGGAGTGGCTACCTTTGATCGACTAGTTTTCCCATAAAGAACCAAACAATGATTTACCATTTGTTAACCAAGTTGAGTCTGAATATTAAACCAACTTTTTCTTAAAAGTCAGTTCACCAAAAATTCAACCTGGGTTTGGGTCTCCTAGTGTTTGACAAGTCATTTGAGGCAATGTTTATTACCAAAATGGTGGCAGACCATTTTTTTTGCTACCCAAAAGAAAGTTAAAGAAGAAATCTCTTGCAAGCCCTTTTGAGTCTGAAAAATTCATTTCTCGATTAACCCGCCGAAGGATCGGGCAGTTTTAAAGATCAGTCCCAAATGAAGTTCAAATGAAAATGAAGTTAAGATTTCTTCATAAAAAGAAAGCGAAAGTTGCGGTAAAAGAAGAAGAAGATGATGAAGAAAATGCAAAAAATAAAAAAAGGAAGGAGAAAGAAGAAGAAAAGGAAGAAGAAAGAAAAATAAGAGACATACTACACATGTGATCTTTGACCAAATTACCCTTGATAAAATCGACGATTTTGAGCCTTATTTAACTATTTTCTTCTTCAGCCAATACCCTTAGCCTACATTACGGTCCAAATGAAAGTTCTGACCAGGTTGGTATACATTGTTATCTTAAATGATTTGTCAGACTCAATGTTGAGTCAAAACTACATAATGACCTAATCTTACAAAGGTACGTAGGCAACTTGTTCAAATGACAAGTTTAGTCAATACTTTACGAATACTACACCATTGGGGCAGAAATCTTTATTAAGGGATGAGATTTTTGAGTCTTAGTTTCCTTGTTCTTAGTGAAACCTAAATCCTAAGCCTACATTTCGTCCCATGTCTTAAAGTCCACCCTGAGATTGGAATATTGATCAGACTACTTACTTAATGAGACATTAGTTATAATTCAAGACAGAGAGTTTGAAATAAGCTTGAAATAAGTAAGAATGAATCTCTAAGTGGTAATATAGTGGAAGAGTTATGGTTATGAGGCTAAAAAAAAAAAATTATGAAAAAAAAAAAGGTTTTGCCCATTGATATGATTCTCTAAGCTAGCAAAGTTACATTAGTGTCAAAATACTGGTAAAATTTGTCTCCTATTTAACAAGCACAGAAAATCAAGCAAAGACCAGCAAGTTTGTGCATTTCATCCATATTCCCATTGAGATTGAGTTATTAGATTGCATGCTTATTCATTTAAATTTCAAAGAGATTTTTTCCAAAGAACGTCCTTGTGGAGAAAATGTAAGACAGACAAGATTAGCTACAAATGCATCTACCAGGGCAGGTGTCATGTCGAGTTTTAGAGGAATACATTTAGGGACATCTATGTCAGTTGGGAACTCGAAAATATAGCGAATATCAGAATTGGGTTTTTGGCACGTCATCATATATTATATTAAAAAACAAAAAAACAAAAAAAATCTCCTTGCCAAGTCTTAAAGGAGGATGGATAGTCAAAGGGTTTCAGAATCACCAGCAGTTTATATAAAGAAAATCCCTGTGGAGAAATAGCAGTCTAATTGGGGCAAATATCATGTCAGTTTTCAAAGATCCGCTTATTTAAGAAGAATTGAGTTTCAGTGGGACCCATTTAAGTACCTTCTTACCAAATTGAAATATGAAAATAGGGCCAAGATCAGTTATAAATCCATTCAACTGAGGCAGATTTTGTGATCGAGTTTCATTTGAGTCAAGCCAATCACCTCCATGGCTGGATGTTGGATGAGTCAATAAAATTGAAGCCGAGATCAGCAACAAATGATGGTAACTGGGGCATATTTTGGTTTGAGTTTTTTCTAGACTAATTCCGATACCTTCATATCAGAGTGCACAATGATAAGATAGCCAAGATTAGTGGGCAAGGATCGAAACTGGGGCAGTTTTTAAGTTCTATTGGAGCAAATTCAAGAGCTTTCAGGACAGAATAAAAGTTGAAAATAGGACCATGACCAGTGGCATGTAAACACTGGGGCAAATTTTGAGCACCTTTTGGAATTTGAAACATGGCCAGAATCAGCGGCAACTTGGAATTTGAAAGCACACCCAAGATCAGAGATTGGGTTGTCGATTACAAGCACATTGGAAGGAGAAAAGATTCATGCATTACCATGCATTTCATGCATTACCACACATTCCATGCATTCCATAAAAAAGAAAATACAAAGGGCATCTTATTCAACATGCATACATCTTTGCATTCACGCATCATTATGCACACATAGCAACATATCACTACATTCTAGCATCTTAGGTAGCAACATGCATACATATAGCAATAGAACACCATTCATTCATACTTTCTTAGTTGAATAAACTTTTGAATAATTCTTTTGCATCCCTATTCTTGTCTAGACATATTTTGAAACTAGGATAGCTGACCCCAATGCATAGATTGACATGCTTTGAAACTGTGGCAATTGACCCCAAGAAGTAATCGATGCATTGGTTGCTGAGTCTCAAAGAGGGTAATCTAAAGACAGCCAAAGAAACTCGGGATTTCGTTCCCGATTGATAATCCCTAGTGGAGTAATTCTGAGCCCTACACCCGAGGACATGTTCCAAAAGGTCTCCGGACTTGGCACCCAATTGATTATCCCCAGTGAAGCAATTTTTCAGGACTTAGAACCCTGCGCATGAGCTTATTTTTCAAAAAAAAAAATCGTGAGATCTTGCACCCGAATAATCATCTTCAGCGAAGCAATTCTTCAGGACTTAGAACTTTACACTTGAGGACATTTCCCAAAAGATCTCAAGACCTCATACCTGATTGATCATCCATACAGAGTAGCCATCCCCTTGGTCCAAATTGAGTCATCTACCTTGAAATTAAGGCCTTCGCCCTCACATCCAAAAATTGTGTTGTTCACAAAGAAACCAAGGCAATGGATCACCTTAAAGCCTTCTTAATTACCTCATTCATGTGAGCAATTTCATCCAAATCATTTTAATGTTATTCATTCTTATTGACCCATCGCGGTCCCACCTTATTGGCCCATTGCAGTCCCACCTTATTGACTCATCGCAGTCCCATTCTTATTGACCCATGCGGTCCCACTCTTATTGACCCTTCGCGGTCTCACTCTTATTTACCTTTCGCAATCCCACTCTTATTGACCCTTCGCGGTCCCACCTTATTAGCCCTTTACGGTCCCACCTTATTGACCCATCGCAGTCCCATCTTATTGACCCATCGCAGTCCCACCTTATTGACCCTTCGCGGTCTCACCTTATTGACCTTTCGTGGTCCCACTCTTATTGACCCTGAAATTAGGAATAGCTTCCCAAGAGGGGGGGTGAATTGGATTCTAAAAATTTCTTTTGATTCCTTTAAAATACCTTAAACTTCTTTTATTTCTTTTAACCAATTTTTGACTTTTTTTTTTAATTCTTTAATCAATCAAGAACTTAGTTCTTTTATCCAATCAATTAAACATAATCTTTAAACCAAACAATCAATTTATTTGTCAAATACAAGTTAAACAACAAACAACCAAACCAAGATATAAAGTATTCAACACTTTGGTAATATAAGATTTTGAGATAGTTTGTTTGTTTATATAAGCCCTGTGATTATGAATTATAATTTATGCTTGCTAAAGTAAAGCCCTGTATAAATAAATCCAATCACTCTTTCCAAATATTTAAAATTCAAATAAACTCTTGGTAAATTTATCTTTGGGGTGTTAACCAAGTAACGTACTCCCGTATGGTTTTCGTAAGATATGGTGTAACCAACGTACTCCCTTTCGGTTTTTGCAACTCAAATCAAAATTGGACTTTAAGTTTACTTGATTTCCAAATATGCGTGGTATGTATAATTTAGATATTTAAATCATCCACGCCGTTGTATATGAACTGAAAATAAAGAATAGGGAAAGAGAGAGTGAGACGGAGATTTTTACGAGGTTCGACTTATACCCAGCCTACGTCCTCACCTTTGGAAAACCACCACAGGATTCATTAAACATGTTCCATTGACGGGTGGAATAAAATTGATTACAACATTCTTTGGTTAAGGCTAGAGCCCGCCTTCTCCAAACGATATTCCCTCGTTCAGTCACTCCTTACATAGGCTAGAGTCCGCCTCTCTAAGCAATATCCCCTTACTTAGCCAATGATCCAAACACCTTGGAACGTCAATGAACTACAAGAAATACAAGATAAAATTTGCGTACAAGTATACTCTCTCAAAGAGCAAGTTAGTACAATTTCAGCACTATATACTTTAATGTAAAATATCAATAGGAAATAGAATGAAGCTCAAGTGTCGAATTCACCAATATCCTTCTTAGAAGAGGATTAGCAGTAGGAATTCAAAGGAAGAAGGATCAGCACTTCAAAGTTCTCAACAAAAGAATTTTTCAATGAGTGAGCAAGAGAACTTAGGAAGAACAAGAGTACTTTCAGCTTCTCAAAATAGATTTTTCAATTCTTGGATGTATTTTGATTTGCAAAACCATGTATTTATAGGCTTTCAAATTTGAAAAAGTTTACTTAAAGAGTTTCCCTATTTATTAGAATATTTAAGGTTCAAACGGCTATAATTTAAAACATTAGAATTTTAAAAATTTGCCCATTGAACAGTTTTTAAATGTCTGACAATAGTGATCCCATTTCAGTGTTTTGGCCATAACTTCTTCTTTATAACTCCAAATTAGGTGTTATTGGTGTCAAAAGAAAGCTAAGAAAAAATGATACAACTTCCATGTTTACCACTCTTTAAAATAATGAGTGCTTGATCGATAAAAATTCACCTCAATGCGACTGTATAAAAACTAACAGCATTTGGGAAAAACTCTTTTTCGTGCTCTTTTTTCCAAAAATGATTCTAACCTTTTTAAAATAATTTTTGACCTTATAAAAATATTTTTTAGGTATTTTAAAAAGTATCTAGGTCTAAGAAATTAACCTAAGAGCTTCAAAATATTTCAAACGATATTTTAAACATTAAAACACTTACATGAGACTTCTAAAATATTAACATTCTAAGTTCTTGAGTCTTCATGCTTTATCCTTGGATTGAATCCATATTTTCTTCGAACTTCCATATTCTTTGAGCTTTCTTACTTTGCCTTTCTTTGGCTCTTTTGAATTTAATATGTCTTGGCTTTCAACAACTCATTCATGTCCTCATATTCTTTAACAAGTAATTCATGCCTTGACTCATTTAAGCTTCATTTGATCCTTGTGAGCACTTTGATCTTGCTTCCATCACATTTGATCCTTGTGGGCACTTTGACCTTACTTTCACATATATGAACCCTGAAGTATCATTACTCATACAAATACATTAAATTTCACTTGTTTGTTAGCATCAAAACAAGATAACAAGATTTTAAGTCTTGTAAGGCCAACAATCTCCTCATTTTTGATGATGACAAATAAGGAGCAAAAATTTGAGTGAGTCTTAAAAAAGACTCCCCCTTTCAGTAAGTTTCATCTTAATAAAATCAATATTAATTTCATCAATCATGCTCATCACTTTCTTTTGGTTTTACAAGCTCTTTCAATCAATATTAAATACTTAAATACTTCTTTTGAGTAGATATAATGTTCATGCTCAATTTTTGCTTCACAACTTCTCCCCCTTTTGACATCAATTAAAAAGAAAAGAAAAGGTTTAAATTCAAATATAAATCATTTTAAGCATATCAATAACCATGTATTCCAAACATAAGTACACACTCAAGTTATTGTTTTTCAATATAGCATGGGTAGTGTGTAGCTCACAGCATTTATTCAAGATACGAGCTGATATTAATTTGATGGTTTTTATGATACCAATTTAAAATTTAAAATTTAATTCATGATATCAATTGATTAATGATTCATGACACTCCCTGAATTCAATACATTCAATTTTGTTATTAATTGTGCTTTTATCATCCCATGTAAAATACTGAATCATATCATGTATCAAATATCAATATCATGCTAAGATCATCAATGTCACATCATGCTTATAGACATAATCATGCTCATAAATAATTTGACTTTGTGATACCAAGTGAGCTTTTTGATTTGATATCTATTGAAATTTTTAACATGTGAAACCAAAAATACTTTATAGATACCAAAGCTTAATATCACATAATGTATAGTTCAAGGATACCAATATAACTACTATATCTTTCATAGCTCATAGATAAAGAGCAGTATGATTATCCATGTGATTCATTTAAAATCATGCATGTTCAAGAATTATCCTTATATAAAAAATTTATGCTTAAGCTCAATAATCTCATTCTCAATTTTCAACATAGTGAGCCATACTTTTCAATATAAATCAAGTCAAGTTAATTATTACACATGTAGCATATAGCATATCAACACATCACATGTAGGCAAGTAAGCATGTAGCATGTAACAGCAAGGCGCTTATATAATAAGCTCAGATTTGATATTTTCTCTATATTTTCTTAAGTTAAGCCTTATAAAAAGTCATCCTATGATTTTGTCCAACAATGCCATTTTCTATTTTATATTTATTTTCTTTGGTCCAGAGGATTTTTCAAATGATGTTTCTTTTATTTTCCATACTTGTTTGGTTTTAAATGAACATTCAAACTTTATATGCCCCCTTTTCTTGCATTGATAGCATATGATGTTTGTGTAAGCATTAGAAGATGTGCAAGTATAGTCTTTGGATTCTTTCAAGAAATATCCCATGTAAGAATTCTTTTTCTTTTTATTTTCAATTCCATTGAAACCAATGTCTTCTTTATTTAAAGACATTCTTTGTAAGTCAATCATCTTATCAAGATTTTCTTTTCCTTTAGGGAAGTCATGAATGATCTTATCTTTATCTTCAATTTGACTCTTGAGATTTTCTATCTCTTTTTTGTTATCAACTTTCTTTTGTGATTTCTCTAACTCTAGAGATAATTTTCTTATTCTATCCTCTATTTCAGAAATATACATATCTTTCTCATATACGGTAGAGGATAGAGATCGAAGGTCTTCTATCATTTGTTCATTCTTGATTTCTAGTTTCTCAATTTTCAAGTTGTTTTCTTTTTCAGCAAGATTTTTGGATTCTATTTCTTTCTTTGCTGATTCATACTTATGTTCTAACTGCTTGAGTTTTGAGTCTTTATCTCTTTCAGCATTCTTCAAAAATTCTAACTCTTTCATTAAACTTTCATTCTTATTCTTCAATGAGGTGTTTTGTTTATTTGCTTTCATCAGCATCTTATGTACTTTGAATAGATCATTTTGAAGTTCATCATAAGATGGCATACCCTCATCACTTGATTCATCATTACAAGAATTATTTGAAGATTCAGTTGAGGAGCTTTCTTTGTTCTCCCATGCCATAAAGTACGTGTAAGCAACCTCTTGGTCACTTATTTCATTCTCCGAACTACTTGTACTATCCCAAGTAGTGGCTTTCATGGCCTTCTTTTTTCTCTTCTTAGATTCTTTCTTTAGTAGTGGACATTCCACTTTGATATGTCTAGCTTTGTTGCAATTGTAACACGTAGGAGTTTATTCTTTGATTTCTTACTAACTTCTTCTTCTTCTTCATCTGATTCAGATTTTTGAATTCTTCTCTTGAATTTGTTTTTCCTTTTTAGTATCCTTGCTAGCTTTTTAGATATAAAGGCTGCTTCATCTTCATCCATCTCTTCACTACTAGAGTTTTCTTGTGAAGTTTTAAAGGCTATTTTTTTCTTGGGCTTTGGTTTTTCCACTCTTTTCATTCATTACCATTTCGTATGTGAGGAGATAACCGATAAGCTCATGTAAGGATGTATTTTTCAGATTTCTACCTTCCGTGATAGCAGTAGCTTTTGGTTCCTACATGGAGGGAAGGCCTCGTAGAATTTTTCTTATCATCTCATAAGTAGTGTAAGTTTTTCCTAAGGCATTTAGGGAATTTATTATATGAGTGAACCTAGTAAACATATTTGTAATTGATTCATCGGGGTTCATCTTCAAGGCTTCATACTCACTTGTGAGGATATCAACCCTATTATCCCTAACATCCGTTGTTCGTTCATAAGTAACTTCTAACTTATCCCATATTTCCTTAGCTAATTTACAAGTCATTACTCGATTAAATTCATTAGCATCTAAAGCACAATATAACGTATTCATAACACTAGCATTAACTTGTAGTATCTTATAGTCTAGGTTGGTCATATCATTTTTCTCTTTGGGAACTTGTTTTCCATCAACTATCTTAGTGGGAATTTGGTCACCTTCCATGACAACTTCCCATGCTTTCCAATTCATAGTTTGAAGATATATTTGCATTCTCTTTTTCCAAAAAAATGTAGTTCAAACCACAAAAGATAGGTGGCCTAATTGAAGATTGTCCGTCTCCAAAGGGAGCTACGCCTAAGTTAGCCATTTAGATCTTTTTATAGTAACGATTTAAGATTTGCTATAACCCCGATCTGATACCAATTTAGCTTCCCAAGAGGGGGGGGGGGTGAATTGGATTCTAAAAATTTCTTTTGATTCCTTTTAAAATACCTTAGACTTCTTTTATTTCTTTTAACCAATTCTTGACTTGTTTTTTTAATTCTTTAATCAATCAAGAACTTAGTTCTTTTATCCAATCAATTAAACACAATCTTCAAACCAAACAATCAATTTATTTGCCAAGTACAAGTTAAACAACAAACAACCAAACCAAGATATAAAGTATTCAGCACTTTGGTAATATAAGATCTTGAAATAGTTTGTTTGTTTATATAGGCCCTGTGATTATGAATTATAATTTATGCTTGCTGAAGTAAAGCCCTATATAAATAAATCCAATCACTCTTTCCCAATATTTAGAATTCAAATAAACTCTTGGTAAATTTATCTTTGGGGTGTTAACCAAGTAACATACTCCCGTATGGTTTCCGCAAGATATGGTGTAACCAACGTACTCCCTTTTGGTTTCTGCAACCCAAATCAAAATTGGACTTTAAGTTTACTTGATTTCCAAATATGCATTGTATGTATAATTTAGATATTTAAATCATCCACGCAATTGTATATGAACTGAAAATAAAGAATAGGGAAAGAGAGAGTGAGAAGAAGATTTTTACGAGGTTCGGATTATACCCAGCCTACGTCCTCGTCTTTGGCAAACCACCAAAGGATTCACTAAACCTGTTCCGTTGACGGGTGGAACAAAACCGATTACAACATTCCATGGTTAAGGTTAGAGCACGCCTTCTCCAAACGATATTCCCTCATTTGGTCACTCCTTACATAGGCTAGAGTCCGCCTCTCTAAGCAATATCCCCTTGCTTAGCCAATGATCCAAACACCTTGGAACGTCAATGAACTACAAGAAATACAAGATAAAATCTGCGTACAAGTATACTCTCTCAAAGAGCAAGTTAGTACAATTTCAGCACTATATACTTTAATGTAAAATATCAATAGGAAATAGAATGAAGCTCAAGTGTAGAATTCACCAATAACCTTCTTAGAAGAGGATTAGCAGTAGGAATTCAAAGGAAGAAGGATCAGCACTTCTGAGTTCTCAACAAAAGAATTTTTCAATGAGTGAGCAAGAGAACTTAGGAAGAACAAGAGTACTTTCAGCTTCTCAAAAAAGATTTTTCAAATCTTGGATGTATTTTGATTTGCAAAACCATGTATTTATAGGGTTTCAAACTTGCAAAAGTTTCCTTAAAGAGTTTCCCTATTTATTAGAATATTTAAGGTTCAAACGGCTATAATTTAAAACATTAGAATTTTAAAAATTTACCCGTTGAACAGTTTTTAAATGTCTGACAGCAGTGACCCTGTTTCAGTGTTTTGGCCATAACATCTTCTGTATAACTCCAAATTAGGTGTTCTTGGTGTCAAAAGAAAGCTCATAGAAAATAATACAAATTCCATGCTTACCACTCTTTAAAATAATGAGTTTTTGATAGATAAAAATTCACCTCAATGCGGCTGTATAAAAACTGACAGCATTTGGGAAAAACTCTTTTTCGTGCTCTTTATTCCAAAAATGATCCTAACCTTTTTAAAATAATTTTTGACCTTATAAAAATATTTTTCAGGTATTTTAAAAAGTATCTAGGTCTAAGAAATTAACCTAAGAGCTTCAAAATATTTCAAACGATATTTTGAACATTAAAACACTTACATGAGATTTCTAAAATATTAACATTCTAAGTTCTTGAGTCTTCATGCTTTGTTCTTGGATTGAATCCATCTTTTCTTCGAGCTTCCATATTCTTTGAGCTTTCTTACTTTGCCTTTCTTTGGCTCTTTTGAATTTAATATGCCTTGGCTTTCAACAACTCATTCATGTCGTCATATTCTTCAATAAGTAATTCATGCCTTGGCTCATTTAAGCTTCATTTGATCCTTGTGAGCACTTTGACCTTGCTTCCATCATATTTGATCCTTGTGGGCACTTTGACCTTACTTTCACATATATGAACCCTGAAGTATCATTACTCATGCAAATACATTAAATTTCACTTGTTTGTTAGCATCAAAACAAGATAACAAGATTTTAAGCCTTGTAAGGCCAACAGACCCATTGTAGTCCCACTCTTATTGACCCTTCATGGTCCCATCTTATTGACCCATCGCGGTCCCACTTTATTGACCCTTTGCAGTCCCACTCTTATTTACCCTTTGCGGTCCCACTCTTATTGACCCTTCGCGTCCGACCTTATTGACCCTTCGCGGTCCCACTCTTATTGACCCTTCACGGTCTCATCTTATTGACCATTCGCGGTCCCACCTTATTGACCCTTTGCAGTCCCACCTTATTGACCCTTCACGGTCCCACTCTTATTGACCCTTCGCTGTCCCACCTTATTGACCTTTTGCGGTCCCACCTTATTGACCATTCGTGGTCCTACTCTTATTGACCCTTCGCGGTCCCACCTTATTGACCCTTCGCGGTCCCACTCTTATTGACCCTTCACAGTCCCATCTTATTGACCCTTCGCGGTTCCATCTTATTGACATATCGCGGTCTCACCTTATTGACCTTTTCGCGGTCCCACCTTATTGACTCTTCGCGGTCCCACTCTTATTTACCCTTCACGGTCCCACTTTTATTGACCCTTTGCGGTCCCATCTTATTAACCCTTCGCGGTCCCATTTTATTTACTCTTTGCGGTCCCACCTTATTGACCCTTCGCGGTTCTACTCTTATTGACCCATCGCAATCCCACTCTTACAGAACCTTCACGGTCTGCTCTTATTAGCCACTTGCGGTCCCGCTCTTATTAGCCCTTTGCGGTCCTACTCATGTTGATCCTTCACTGGTCATTTTTGTCACACTTTGGTTTCTTTTGTTACATTTGGCCCGGTCAAAAATTGGCATTTTTTATCTTCGCAGGTTTGTTGCTACAAATAATGTAAGAGAGCTCCTACTTTTACTTTGAAGCAACGAAGCCTACAAAAAGAGGCAGCTGTAGATACCCTATTTTTACCCGGACCCAATATAACAAAAGCACTAATATTATTATTATTATTATTATTATTTTTATTATTATTATTTTTATTTTTATTTTTATTATTATCATTATCATTATTTTAAATATTATTTTATTATGGTATTATTTTTATTATTATTTTACTATTATTTTTCTTATTCTTATTTTTATTTTATATTATTATTATTATTATATAAAAGAAAAAGGAAAAAGAAAAAAGAGCCCATAGGCCTGCACACAAGCCCACACGCATAGGGAAACTTAGGGTTGGGGGATGAGAGTTTATAAAAGGATCACCATTCACCATAGACAGCACACACGCCGGGGGAGGGGGGGGCGGGCCACGGCTCATCGTACAGCCAAAGCCAAGAAAGATAAGAAAAAAAAAAACAGTTGCTACTTCTTCTTCTTCTTCCCGAAGACACACACAGCAGGCACCTCTCCTTCCATATCCCTCATTCTCTCCATCCCACTCTCCCTGCTTCTTCAGCCGCCAGCAGAGTCACCGCAGTTCCGAGCCATCCACAGCTGCCGCTGCAACAGCACGCACGACCACCCTCTAGTAGCCGCACCAGCCTCTGCAACTCTCTCCCGCGACCACCAAGTACCAGCAAGCCCCGCCGAGAGCCCGCAAGACCACCGCACCACCGCCTTGCTGCCGAGAACTCCTCTTCACTTGCTACACTTCGGCCACCCTATCACAGCAACACCATCCTTCACCCACTGCCTGCCGCCACACGACCAGTCCATCCGAGGAAGAGCACAAAGCTGAACCAGGCGACTCACCACTTCACGGCCATCTTCTCCAGCAACGGCAACATATTTGATGCACACAGCAGCAATCCCCTTCACCGGCACTGTCAACGCCAAGCACCCATAATAGCAGCGGCCTCATACACTATCTCTCCCCCCTCTCCATCACTCTCCTCATATCTCCGTTCTCTAACTCTTTCCTTTGTACGCAGGGCAGCAACAGAAAACGCACACACGACCTGGCCCATCTCTGGCCATCATCTCACCATTCCCCTTCCCAGACCCCAACCGTGAGCCACCAGCTTCACGGCCACGCAACGAAAAAAAAAACCTGCGGCTCTTCTGCTTAAGTCCCTGAATCTCCAACTCCGGCGGTGCGTCCTCCGTTCGCCGTCGCCGTCGCCGTGCCTAGCTCTGGTCGTCTTCTCCAGTTGACAGCCAACAGCAGCGGCCACTCCCTCGGTAAGCCTCCCTGCACACGCACACACACTCACATACACAGAACACACACAACATTGCCCAAAGGTGAGATTTTTTTTTAGTATTTATTTATTTATTTTTAATTATTTTTTTGATATTAATATGGTTATATTTGTATCTGTTTTGTTATTATGTATATATATTTATGTTTATCATGGTTTATTGTTTTATATAGTTATTGCATATACATGTATATTATTTGTTACTATAATATCATTGTTTATTATTTAAAGTGTTGCTCTTATAGTCATGAGATGTTCATATTTGTCAGTGTCTAGAGGATTTCATGCTAATCTTAATTAGGCAGTTTCCTAATATTAGGATGTTGATTACTTTAGGTTTAAGTTTGTTTAGGGTTTTAATTATTTTTACATTTTTAAATGTGTTGATTTATTTTGTTTTTAGGGTTTTTTTCATAATTAATGTTCATATGTGGGGTCATTTTTAGTGTTTATTTCATATGTAGCATATTAATTTTTAGGGCTGTCAATTTTTGATTTGATTTATTTCCATAATTTCCTATTTAGTGGTCGTATTGAATATTTACGTATTAGTATTAGTTTTAAATTGTTTCCATAATTTCTCTGTTTGCTTACCCTTATATAATCACCCGCTAAATTTAGAGTTAATTGGTTTCCATGTTTTGATCGTAACTTTGAATTGTTTCCTTAATCTTAGTAATCCCTTCCATATGTGTATTGTGTGTTAATATTGAGGTAATTATTATGTTATGCATCATATCCTTATTATCATTATCATTAGTAGAAGTAAATTATTATTACCATTATTGTACATATTTATGTATATTGTTATATTGTTATATGATGTATATAAGTACACTGCTATATTAAGTATGTTGTTATATTTAGTATTCTTAGATTATACGTTTATATTAAGAATATTGGTATATTTCAATATTATGTTATTTTTAGTATTTTATTCTACATTACACATTATTATTATTATTATTATATTTAGTATTACCTATTAGTGTGTGTGTGTGTGTGTGTGTGTATATATTTATATATATATTCTAATATATATGGTATTATTTGCTTTTGTATCTTTAGTATCTTAATATGTATATCATATGGTATTTTATTGCTTATTATATGTTAGCTTAATATCTTAATTTATTACCCTATTATCATGTATTGAAACCTCCCAGAGAATTTCGGAAACATTTTAAATTATTTATGAAAATTCTCTAAATTTTGAAATAAATTTGGGAGCTATTTTTGTAAAGTATTTTCTCAATTTTAATCCCTATGATTGCAATTTAAAAAAAGGGTACAAATCTTTAAAGTTTCACATACCTTAAGCTCTGAGGGAATATATATATATATATATATATATATATATATATATATATATTACATTTATTTATTTATTTATTTATTTTTCATGAATATTTATAAATTCATAAAAAGAGTAATTTAAAGACTTTTTAAATTAACTTAGGGATAATTCTAAATTAATTAGGTACCGTAAGTAAGAACGGGCGCGTAGGGGGTGCTCGTACCTTCCCCTCACGTAACTGAATTCCCGACCCCAGCTATGGTAAGGTAAACCACTTCTGCCCTTAACGGGTAGTAGTTATGTCTTCTAACCACACTAAAAGGTTAGTAGCGACTCCGATATTCTCATTTTTCCTGAAAATATAAAAATAATTTTTTATTTCACCACCCCAGGGCACACGCGCTTCCGGGACGTTGCGACACATCTCTATAGTGGGTTTTGAATCCTCTTCCAAATATGTCCTACGTGTACAAATGAGAGGACTTATACCTTTAATGTCGGCAATGGATCAGCCAATGGCTGATTTGTGTTGTGTCAAAATTCTCAACAACTTACTTTCTTGGTCAGGAGTCAACAATGCAGAAATCACCACTGGGAATGAGTTCTCTGGTCCAAGGTAGGCATATTTTAGCTCTAGAGACAGTGGCTTCAATTCTAACACTGGTGCCTTCTCATCGGATGGTTGTGTTGGGGTTTGTATTGCCGGTAATGGTTTAAATTTAAGCTTCCATTGCATCTCAGTTGAGTCACCTGCAACACAAAGAGAAGAAAAATAATCAGTGGACTCAGTTAAATCAAGGGAATCTTCTAATTCCTCCCACTGCTCATCACAATCATAATTTAACCAAGGAGTGTCTACAATTAAGGATTCCAGTGAATTGACTTCTTGAATGTCTTCATGTTCTTGAGGTTGCCTACACAAATTGAAGATATTCAGTTCTAAAGTCATATTTCCAAAACTCAATTTTAAAACACCACTCCTACAATTGATTATGACATTAGAAGTTGCTAAAAATGGTCTTCCCAAAATCACAGGTGGTGAAGAATTTGCGCGGGATGACATTTTCATATCCAAGACCACAAAATCCACAAGGTAGTAAAATTTATCCACTTAGACCAAGACATCCTCAACGATACCCTTAGGAATTTTTATGGATCTATTAGCAAGCTACAAGATAATGGATGTGGTTTTCAATTCCCCTAGCACTAATTGTTCATACACACTATAAGGTAGCAAATTAACCCCCGCACCTAAGTCTAGCAAGGCCTGCCCTATCTTAGAGTTTCTGATGACACATGAAATAGTAGGAGGCCCAGGATCCTTGTACTTAGGTGGTGTGTGATTTTGAATAATGGCACTAACTTGCTCAGTGAGAAAGGCCTTTTTCTGCACATTCAATTTGCGTTTTATAGTGCATAAATCCTTTAGAAATTTAGCATAAGCAGGAATTTGTTTTATAGCACGTAGAAGTGGAATGTTAATCCTAACTTGCTTAAAAATTTCCAGGATTTCAGCATGTTGTTTATCCTTGTGCAAAGAAAGCAAACATTGTGAAAACAATGCAGGTATGAGACATGCATCATTATGTGAATTTAAAGTGCTTGACTCACCACTATCAAGATGGGGGTTAGCATTTTTACCTGAACTTCCTACACTATGGGCAGGGTCACCCAAAACCTTACCACTCCTCAAAGTTGTAATAGTTTTCACTAATTTCACATTGCTCCCTTCACCCGAATGCTAAGATGATCGACTATGCCATTGTGGATTGGGCTGGGGTTGAGCTGGAAACTTTCCTTTCTCCTAGTTACTCAAAGTGGTGGTTACTTTAGTGAGAGTCCCTCTGATGTCATTGATGGCCTCGGAGTTCTAGTTGTTGATCGTGTTCTGACTTTGCATAAACTGTTGCAAGCTAACAGTTAGCTGTTGTATGGAGTCTTCCACTCCTCTTCTCTGCATTTGGCGTGGCTGATTTGGAAAATGAGGTGGTCGCAAGCCTTGGCTAGCAGCTGTATAAGGATTATTTTGACTTGGTCCCTGCGTAGATGGCCCCACTTGGTCATTTTTCCAACTGAGATTTGGATGATTTCTCCAACCTGCATTATACGTATTAGAATAAGGTCCAAAAGAATTCTTAGAAACCATATGCACTGGGTTAGATTAATCAAGAAAAACTTCCTTAAAAACAGGAATAGTTGGACTTGCATCAGTCACCTGCCCTGGATCCTCACATATGCTGCATTTTTCAGAAGATGATGGTAAAACATGCATTTCATTTACCTTCTTAAGTTCAATGGACTCTAACCTTTTAGACATCAATGCAAGCCTAACATTCAAATCATCAACTTCTTTCAATTGATACTTACCACCCCCACCAATGCATTTTTGCTTTTCAGATCTATCATACACATCAGAAACATCCCAAGATTGGGCATTTTCAGGCAAATAATCAAAATAATCAAAAGCTTCTTCAGGCCCTTTATTGAAAAACTCACCATTGCACATTGTTTCTACAAATCGCCTCATCTTTGGTTGCAACCCCTCATAGTAAAAACTGATGACCCTTCAATTTTGATACTCATGGTGAGGACATGCATTTAAGAGATCTTTGAAATGTTCCCAACACTGATAAAATGTCTCCATATCCTTTTGGCAAAAATTCATGATTTGTCTTTTCAAAGCATTAGTTCTTCGCATGGTAAAAAATTTCTTTACAAACTCAATTTGCATTTCTTGCCAAGTCTCAATGGATCTTGATCTTAAGGAATTCAACCAGGTTTTTGCTTTGTCTTTTAAAGAAAATGGAAACAATTTCAATCTTATTATCTCCTCAGTGCATGCTTTATCCATGAATGTGGAACAAACTTCTTCAAACTCTTTAATATGCAAATATGGGTTTTCAAATTCAATGCCATGAAAATGGGGTAACAATGGAATCTTCCTAGGTTTAAAATTAAAAAAATTTGCATTCAAAGGTAGAATAATGCAGGATGGGGTGCTGGTCCTAACAAGTTGCAAATATTCTCTGAGTGTCCTATTAGGGTTCTCCATATCATGAGGTTCATTTTCAGCCATGATGTTACCCGTGTCAGATGGTGAATCAAGTGATTTAAGTGAAACAGGTTCACTCGATGATGAGATGGATGAGTTTGTCTTGACTAGTCTAAATGTGTCATCTCTAGCCCAACCAGTCATACAAACTCGGTATAAACGCAATAAGAGCAAACAGGTCAAAAGAGAGGAAGTAGATATCACTTAGGCTGTGAAGACGTTCACAGCTCTATAACACCTTTTTGAAATCTGAGAAACACTTCGATGACACCAATTGATCCCCGACAACAGCGCCAAAAACTTGACTCTTTTTGAGTTATGCTTCCAAGTGCAGAAGTGTCAAGTTGTATCAAGGATGAGTTCATGATCGTATTTCACAGGGATCACTGAGTATCAAAGTATTTATGAAAGGTTAGTGAAATTCTGTTGCTGCAAAATGTGGTTTGAAAGTCTTTTTGGTCTTTTATGATTTTGAAAATAGGAAACAAAATGAGAGGATCTTGAGTAAACTATCAAAATGAGACTGAGATTTTATCAATTTTTCAAAAATGTAAATCTAATAATGTAACTAAAACAAAACAGATTAACTGAAATTATTTTACTAAACACTCAGGTTACGAGTTCAATGTCTGCTTGCTTCCACCATTTACTAATTCCTTAGGTTTTACTCCTCTTCTTGTTAATCCAATCAAGACATTAATAAGATGAAATTTTATTACTAAGCTCGAGTAAATTTGCCACATCCAAATGGAAGAAAATATAAACTCTCATTAAGCATCAACCGAACGTCATGTAAATTAGTTGATGAAAATCTTAGATTAAATCAAGGTTTTGATGTGCCTAACGTCAACAACAAAACAAGAAATAAGAGCCAGCAATTTATCAATGATGCCTTAAATTTTCGGTTTCACCCAATTAAAAGTTTATCAATAATTTCTTACGAGAACTAATAAATCATGGAAAGCAAACGACATTGACCCACAACCCGAGTTATCGAATTTAGCCACTCATGCTTGCAATAGCCGAAAAAACGAGAACCCTATGTCTAATCAGGTAAGTATCGAAACACGCGCTGACTAAGAACGATAACTTTAAACACATAACTAAAATATGCACGAATGAAAACTCAATCAAACACTTGTACACATAATAAAAAAATAGACCATTAACAAAATTATGAATAAAAATAATTAAGTGAAAAGAACAAATATTCTAATTTCTAAAAAAAAATGAAAAACACTTTTTTTTTCCTTTTATTTTATTTTAGAACCAAACCAAACTTAATTTAATTAAAGAAATAACTTCAATAAAAATTAAATACTAAACAAAACCAAACTTGTATCAATATCTAATTAAATAAAAAAAATAAATATCTTAAATAAAAGAGAGAGAGAGAGAGAGAGAGAGAGAGAGAGAGAGAGAGAGAGAGAGAGAGAGAGAGAGAGAGAGAGAGAGAGAGAGAGAGAGAGAGTATATAACCCAAGTATATATATATATATATATATATATTTCATTTTTTTTATTGTTCTCCGTCCTCTGCCAAATTTGACCCTCCTTGAGCCTTTTTCTCACAAAACACAAAACACAAAAGTTGTAGATAATCCTTTCCTCTTTCTTTTAAAATTTGAATCATGTCAATCGAAACTCGAATGGAAAAGTTATTCACGAAATACAAACAGGTATCGGTTTTAGTTCCCGGGACTTTTCCTGCGACAAAAAAATTATCAAATATTCATAAATTGTGCAATAAAACTCAAGAATAATAAATTCGGCACTTTATTAAAATATTGGACAAATTTAGACATTTAATTAAAAATATAAGCCGTAAAGACTGGGTAAGATGCCTAATTACGCAGTTTTGACGCGTAATCAATACTCACTAGGTTTGTTAGAAGCAATATTGAGTTTTGCAGATTTGAAATTTTATATTGTAATCATGGTTCGGTTGTGAATCGGGTGAGGAGGAAGTTGTGTCTCTTGTAAGCAGCAGATTGTAAGAGAGGTTCCGTCCCGGTTAAAAGAGTAGGGATTTAGTGGAATCCTTAAGTGGGTTGCTCAAGGCGAGGACGTATGCCGGGTTGGCTGAATCTCGTAAAATCGTGTTTGCCTTCGCTCTTCCCTTATCTTTTAATTTTCTCTTGCATTTCATTATCAGCTTTTGTATGGTTGTATGTTGATTCATATTATACGCACTTGATAATTAACTGGGTAAAATAGAATTTATTGATATAATTATTTGAATTAATTTCAAACCCCTACAATTAATTTGTTAAATATTGAAATAGAGATTAAGTGGTAAAAGAAACTTAAAATTTTTTAAAATACTCAATTCACCCCCCTCTTGGGATTACACCTGAATTAAATGAATCCTTGGAAGGTATGCCCAAGGCAGGGACGTAAGTTTTTTTTTTTTTGTTGGTAAAAGAGGGCAGCATCTCCAAGCTTTATTAGAAAACCCCTCACTTATAGCGGAGGAATACCGTGGTTCCAATCTTGAGACTTTGGGACAGCAAAAGCAAACTCCTAGACCCTAAAACTAACTTAACCAACATAAACTAAACCAAAAAACCAAAGACCAACAACCAAACAAAAAAATTAAGAACTAAACAACTATAAGTGGAAAACAAACAAAAATCGAGAAGATAACACAAAACATCATGAACGCAAAGAAGGAAAACCCAACAAATCCAATCGAATCATTCCCCTGACTTGCTGAGGAAGATCATCCAGAAAGCTATATGATCGAGAAATACCAGATTCACCCTATTTGGTAAAGAATTTTGTACCTTTATTTGCCTCCTTGTAAACATGTTCCACTTTGAATTCTATGCCTCTTAATGTCAGCATAAGCTCTTCACAAAATTCTCATAAGTTCCAAACTGAGCACTTTCTAGAATTTATCCACTGAACCAACAAAGCAAAGTCATATGCAATCTCCACTTGATCAAATCCAAGTTCTTTGCACAGATTAATCACTAAAATAATCGCCTTTAATTCAGTCATGTTATTTGTTCCATAACCCAATAATGAGGAAAAAATTGCTTTAAATAAACATTTTTCATCTCTTATCACGCCTCCACCACCACAATTACCTGGATTACCTCTACAGCTCCCATCCATATTCAACTTAACCCAACCTATCCCCGGTTTACACCATCTGAATACACGAGGAAGACGAACCCCCACATTTTTTACTTGAATATCCAAAGCATGAAGGACTGCAATATTCGTGCAAGAAGTAGGTGCATATTTATTTAACTTATATAAAGTGGATCTAAGCCAATATTTAATATCAAGCCACACCGTTCTCACCGAATCATGAATTGATTCTATCCTGGCTCTACATCCATGAGTCTAGAGTCTCCAAATGATGAGACTAGGTATAAGACCTACCAAAATGCCTAACTGTGAAACCCATTTTGCACAACTAAACCAGACATTAACTCTTCCTTTCCAAGTACTCGTTGCCATACAACTAACACCCAACACCACTACTGCTTTTTTCCATACCTCCTAAGAAAAAGATCCGGTGCAAAACACTTGGTCGAGAGATTCAATCTTGGCATTTGAACAATAATCACATCGAGAAGCCATCTAAACACCTACTTCTTTAATACGAGTATCAACCGGAAGACAAGTGAACCAAGACTTCCATATACAAATTGACACCCTTTTTGGCAACATAGGATGCCAGATCCATTTTGCAACTGAGAATTCCTCTTTATGCTCCCTTATAATTTCCCAAGAACTTGTCGTGGTGAATTTCCCATCTATTGAAGGTTCCCAAATTACTGTATGTGGAACCTCCTTGCAAGAAATAGCAGAGTTCATTACTTCCTCAGCCTGATCTTCACCAAATATATCCACTAATAAAGCAACACTCCACCCATCTATATCCCAACAATCTCTAGTTCGTAGCTTATGGTTATCGATTTCCTGAACCGTAGCGCAAAGGGGACCAGTGGCTAACCAACAATCAAACCAAAAAGATGCCGACCCTTCTTTAATTCGAATAGGGACATGCTCTAAAACTTTAGGAATCACATGAACAATTGATCTCCAAAATCTGGTTCGTTTATCTAGTTTCATTTCTCTCAAGTGGTGTTTCTTATACAAATACTTGGCTTTAAAGAATTGAGTCCACTGATTATCCATAGTTAACAATCTCTACACAAACTTCATATGCAATGATTTTTTTACCTCCTCCGAATCCTTAACACCTAAACCACCCTCACAGACAGGCTTACATATAATAGACTAGGAACACCAATTCCTTTTCCTTTTGTCATTTACCCCGTTTCAAAAAAAAATTGATAACATAAAATTTATCATTGTGAAGATAGTATTAGGAATGACCAATACCTCCAATTGATAACCCGCCATTAATGATAATACATGCTTAATTTAAATTAGGCGGCTCCCTTGAGATAAAAGCTTAAAATTTCCAACCCGCTATCTTTTTCCTCAATTTATCAACTAGGGGCTCTAAAATACGGGCCGTAAGACGTCCCAATACCAAAGGAACACCCAAGTATGTAGTAGGGAAACCTCCTTTCGCAAAACCAGTCGTCCTTAATAGAGATCTCTTCCGAGAAAAAGCAATTCTCTTTGATAAAAAGATACTTGACTTTTCTTTATTTATCAATTGACCAGACCAATCCTCATACTTCTTCAGAGTCTTAATAAGCATTCGAATGGAACTTCTCTTGCCATTGACAAAAATAAGAATGTCATCCGCATAGAGAAGGTGAGATACCAAAGACGCCCCACAAGGATGATAGTAAGCCCCTACCTTATTCTCCATAAAATTTTTCTTTAGAAGCAGAGAGAGAACTTCCTGTAAAATAATAAATAGATAAAGAGATAAAAGATCTCCTTGGTGAAGCCCTCGAGAAGGTTTAAAGAAACTTTTATAAGTGTCGTTCATCATAATGGAGAACCAAGGAGAGGAAACACATTCTGCCACTAAACCATAGAATCTTCGTGAGAAACCAAAGTTTTTCAAAACCAAGTTTAAAAAATCCCAATCAACCCTATCATAAGCCTTAGCCATGTCCACTTTGATCATTACGTTTCCACCATTAGAGTTCTTATGCAGAGAATGAACCATTTCTTGTGCCAAAGAAATATTTTCAAATATTCTTCTACGAGGAATGAAAGCTCCCTGTTCCGGAGAAATCAATGCAGGCAATAAACCTGTCATCCTTGCAATAATAATTTTTGAAAATTTTTTTTGATAACACTACAAAGACTAATATGCCTAAACTTGTCAAAACTCTGAGGATTCTGAACTTTTGGGATTAGAACAATGTAAGATGCAGAATAAAATCTAGGAAGAGGAGACCCAGCAAAAAAATCTCTAGTTGGATCAATTACGTCTTCTTTTACAATCTCCCAGAAATCCTGGAAAAAAGCCGAACCAAAACCATTCGGACCTGGGCTACTATTTCTAGGGATAGAAAGAATAGCATCCCTTACCTCCACCTCAGATGGTTTACAACAAAGATCAATATTCTCCTTTTCAGAAAGCATAAGAGATATTATATCAACAAGGTTAGCTCTTCGATTGGGGCCAACACCTGTTAAGAAAGTTCAAAAATACCTTATTGCACCCTCATGAATAGCCTCCAAAGAATCCAACACTTCTCCGTTTGGAAGTTTCAATGAATGAATCGTAGTCTTCTTCCTCTTTTGGTTCACAAATGCATGAAAAAACTTTGTATTGTTATCCCCCACCTCCAACCATTTCTTTTTGGCTAGTTGAGAAATACGAAACTCCTCCCTCTTTTCCCATGCTTCCAATTCGAGTTTAGTAAGGAAAAAATCTTCCTCCATTTTTGGCAAATACCCTTCCTGAAGTCGAGCCTCTAAAGCCTCCATACTTTCCTCCAATTTTTTAATGTTCTGCTGCACATGTCCAAAAACCTGTTTGTTATGATTTCGAATTGCAACTTTCGTATGTTTCAATTTAATAGCAGGTCTAACTAAACCCGAACCATGAGACTCCTCCCTCAAGGCTTCCTCCACGCAAGACTTAAAAACTAGTGCGTGCTCCACATATTCTGATACCTGAAGGGAGAAGAACAATACCGATGCAGATTTCTATGAAATTGAATAATCAATGGGTTATGATCTGAAGTCCTCCTTTTTCCATACTCAAAATAAATATTTGGAAAAACTTGGAGAAGATTCGAATTATAGAGCACCCTATCCAGTTATGCCCAACTCTGACAATTACCACTGTGACCATTACACCAAGAAATGTTGTTGCCAGTACCAACCAAATTCATAAGACCACAGTTGTCCAAGCAAGTACTAAATTCCTCCATAGGCGATAACGGCCTTATATGACTACCAATACTTTTCAAATTTGAACGAATGATATTAAAATCTCCCACCACTAATCAAGGGAAATCATCCCTCTTTACAAACTTCAAATCATTCCAAAGTTCCCGGCGATCTGTTTGACGACATTTAGCATAAACAAATGAAGCTAAGAAAATCTGGTCCATAGAACTAAAAATACCTAAAATAATTTGATTAGACATATGTTGTAACTCAAAGTGCACTTCCTCTTCCCAAAACATCCAAATTTTACCCCCAACTAAAGCATTCACACAAAAATTCAAAAATTTAGAAAGTCAGCCCATTGTGACATCAGACTTTCAATAGAAAAAGACTCTGAAAGAACCAAAATAGAAGGTGAAAAATTCTTCATTAACTTATATAAACGATTTTTTGACTTGCCTAAACCCCGCACATTCTACACTGGAATTGGATTAATCATAAATCAAGTTTCTTTGGATGGGTAATAACCCGTTGAGACTTCTTCTCACTTTGCCCATTAATATCCTTCAACATAACAATCGGAACATGTAAATCATCATCCGAACAAAAACCTTTTTCTAATGGGAGTTTCTCTAAAGCATTTGTCTCCACCTCCCTATTCGATTCAAAATTATGTGGGACATACCTGGCCATGAACGTACACTCTTGTTCCAAAATTTCTATAACCATATGATTAGACGTCATCAACTGATCACGCACTACTATGCCATCTTCCACAATCATAATATCAGCTTCAGGAGCACTCAAGACTAGTTCAACACTCTCCTCCCTCTGCACAATCTCATACTGATTTGTATTCCACTACAAAGTCTCCACTTCTGGCCTCAGATCTTCAGGAACAAACTCCCCCTCTTCCATCTCACGTTGCAGAACTGTCTCAACCTCTAACAAAATTTGTGATGTCGTTGCACCCTTTTGAGCTTGAGCCCCCTCTACAAGTTCTTCAATAATGCATGAATCTATCAATTCTCTCTAAACTTCCTTCCCTCCATCCAATTTCTTCACACTCCAAACTTCTTGTCAATTTGCAGAAACAACAATCGGGAAAGCATCCATCTGATCTACCAATAAATCCACCTCCACACACATTCTCGCAACCATACCCCTAGTTCGATTAAGTGTAGCATTGTCAGTTCCAAGGTATTGACCAAACCTCGTGGGTAAAATTTGTAAGAAATCAGGCCTGTACATGTGCATCGGAAGACCAGGGAGAAATAACCATTGAGGGGCCAAGGATGGTTCCTACTTCAGGTTGAAATCCTTTGTCCATCAAAAAAGATGAAACGAAAATCCAGTCAAAATCCTTCCTTCACGAGACCATCCATGAAGAAAATTTCGTTCATTATTCATCTGAACCAGTACGTGAAAATCATTCATGAAACTAATAGAAGGGATCTCCGAAAGGCCCCACGATTTTATGATATTCAAACAGATAACGTCAATGGATGGTATAGATTGCAAAAATTTCAAAACAAATGCAAACCGAAAATCTTCACTACTTTGTTCATCTCAGCCTCCAAGAATATAAAACCAATATCTCCATCAACATCTTGGATATCTCATGGCTAGTTTGAAAGAGGAAGATGATGGGTTAACAACATTAGCATTAGAATGTGATACTACATGGGCATACGACAAAGGTACTGAACCACCTTTCAAAAGAGGCCCCACTAGTGGAGGATCCCCAAGAGGACCGGTAGGTGCCGCCATCGAATTCTATACAATAAACGTCTTACTTCAACAAGAATTGAAGAGAGACGTACTTGAGTTAGAATGATTTAGACTACCGCAGAAGAAAGCTTGTCGAAATTCAAAGTCCTGGAAAACCAAAAGGCGGCGAAGTGGGCGTAGTTGCAACTAATGACACTTCTCTCAGGAGAAACTCTCACAGTAGGAGGAGGCTGGGGATTCCTCCTCTACAAATCCCAAAAACGGCACCGTCTGACTTCCTTCTATGAAACCCTGAAGAGCACCTAGTCGCCGTCATCATAACCATCAGTGTATCTGTGTATGTGCAGGGTCGCAGAGAGTAAGATCCAAAAATTGGCAACAACAGCTCGCACAGGCGAGAGCAGCGGTGTGGCTTTTGTGGTGTTGAGCGGCAGCAGCGTCGCCAGTGGTGGTCGTGCGCACGACGTCTCACACATGAGTGCAGTGGGGCGGTGAACACGATTACGCTTGAAAGAGAAAGCGTGAGGTTGGTGGTCATGTAGCGCTACAGAGTTGGTTGTAAATTGTGAGGAGGGAGGCCGGGGCAGGGGGCGCTGTGCATGCGACGGCGCGAGGGCTCAATTAGGGTTCATCTAATAAGCTAGAGATGTTGACATTAAGAATGCGTGTCTTACAGGTACACTGCGGGGATGTAGGCTAGTTTAACCGAATCTCGATAACAAATTTTGTGTGTCTCTCTCCCTATTTCATTTAAATTATTGCACATTAAATTCAGTATGTTTATGCGTATTTATTTACAGTTATATTTAGTTGCATGCACACATTTACTTTGAATGAGATTTGTATGTATGCATGAACCAAATAGTTTAATATTTTTACATACATGCATTTAATATTGAATGAGATATGATATGTGGTAAATTGGTGAAATATTTAAATGAGCCGAAAAGTTTTTAAATCTCCAATTCACCCCCCTTTTGGGATCACACCATTTCCAATAGTAAGCTAACCCTCCCGTGCTACATCAACACACACCCGAGTCCCTTTTGGGACCTGTCATTGTATATAACAAATCCATCCTCTTCTGATGGAATAGATAATATTGGTGCAGTGACCAACCACTACTTCAACTCCTGAAAGTTTTGCTCACACTCATCAATCCATTCAAACTTCATATTTTTCCTGGTAAGCCGTGTTAATGGACCCGATATTCTGGAAAAACTATTCACAAAACGCCGATAGTACCCTGCTAGACCAAGGAAACTCCTAACCTCCTGAATATTTCCTAGTCTCACCCAATTTACCATTGCTTCTATTTTGTTTGGAACTACTAATATGTCATCCTCGAAGATCACATGCACAAGGAAAGTGACCTGTCTTAGCCAAAATTTACATTTCTTGAATTTAGCGTATAACTTCTTTTCTCTTAGTACCTGTAGTACTAATCTTAGATGATCTTCATGCTCTTCAAAACACTTTGAGCAAACCAGTATATTGTCAATAAATACCATAAAAAAACTGGTTCAAATATTGATGGAACACCCGATTCATCGAATCCATAAACGTTGTTGGTGCATTAGTCAATATGAACGACATTACCAAGAACTCATAGTGCCCATACTTAGATCTGAAGGCTGTCTTCAAAACGTCCTCTATTTTAACTTTCACCTAATGATATCCCGACTAAAGGTTAATCTTGGAGTAGACCTAGGTCTCCTAGAGCTATTCCAATAAATCATCAACTTTGGGAAGAGGATATTTATTTTTGGCTGTCACTTTACTTATCTCTCTATAGTCAATGCACATCCTCATAGTCCCGTATTTCTTTTTTAATAAACAAAACTTACACTCCCCAAGGCGACACGTTAGGTTTTATAAACCCTTTATTCAACAACTCCTGCAGTCTTTCAATTCGTTTAGTTTAGTTGGAGCCATCCTATAGGATGCTTTAGATATTGGTGTTGACCCTGGTAGTAAATCCATGGAAAATTCAATCTCTTGATTTTGTGGTAAACCAAGTAATTCCTTTGAAAAACCATCCGAAAATTCTTTGACTATTGGAATATCAACTTGTTTCAATTCTCTCTCTGGCATCTCTTTTATATAGGCTGCGTACCCCTAGCAACTATCCTAGAGTAGCCTCCTGACCTGAATGGCTAATACAAACTGTGGCGAGGCACGCACATGCGATCCTATAAATTTGAATTCCTGTTCTCTCGAGGGTCTAAAAATCACCTCTTTTTTTATGGCAATCAATGCTGACGTAGTTAGCTGTCAGCTAGTCCATGCCCAATATTATATCGAATCCTTGCATGTTTAACACAACATGATCGGCTGGTAATATTTTCTCCTAAATGCCCACTAGATAATTTTTAAGTACTTTTCCACATCTCACTACTGATCCAATTGGTGTGGCTATTGAAAAATCAATATCTAGAAACTGTCTCAACACTAGTCAATTTGACATATCCAAATGATACGAACGAATGAGTGGCACCAAAGTAAAATAAAACAACATTATTATATGATAAAACAATAATCATACATGTCACGACGTCTCCTGCAGCCTTCGCATCTCTCGGCATCAACGCATAGACCCTCGCTGGGGCTGTGTCCTTTTGTTGGCCGCCAACCCTGGGTGCCTAGATATTCCCTCTAAATGGTTTGGAAGTAGGAGCAGTACTATACTACATATGACAATTCCGTGCTACATGACCTGATCCACCTTATCGGAAGCAGACATTCCTCCTTGCTCAAAATTCTCCTCTATGTCTCTTTCCACATGTAGGACAAACTGGATATGTCTACTCACCTCGAACTTCCCATCTCCCTGTCTCATGCCTTAGAGCTTTTTCGTATCAATCTCCCCTCCAAAGGCCTAGGCTGGACGTTGCCTGGAATCCAGGAGGCGCAGGCCTCTTCCTCTGACTCGACATCTCCATGTCCCTCTGACTGCTCTCCTTTGCTATTGTGGTCATGTCCACTAATTCAAAGAAATCTTGCACCTTTAGGACTGCCACCTGTTTATGGATGTCATGCCTTAGACCCCTTTCAAACATTCTTGCCTTCTTTACCTCATTCAGAACGATGTAGGGAGCTAAGCGTGACAACTCAATAAACTTTGCTACATATTGCTGAACCGTTAGTTACCCCTGTCTCAAATTCATAAATTTTGCTATCTTAACTTCTCTAACAGTAAGAGGAAAATAACGATCAAAGAACATTTCCTTGAATCGATTCCATGACATAACCATTGGTATGAGTCTCTGTTCCTCAAATAACTTCACGACTATCCACCATCTCTTAGCCGCACCAGTCAACTTATATGTGGCATATAGGACCCCTTGTTCATTGCTGTAATGAAGCATCGCCAATATTTTCTCAACCTCCTACATCTAGTTTTTAGCAACTGCAGGATCAACTCCTTCTAAAAATTCCGGAGGATTCATGTTAGCGAACTTCTCTATAGTGCAGCTCTGGTCTACAGTTGGTCCTCCCTGCTCCCTAGAGCTCCGTACAATCTCAGTCATAACCTGCTGAGCCACACTACGCAGAACTACATCTGAATCACCACCATCAGCACCAGAGGGGGCTGCATCGTAATCACAACTAGCGTGAGCGCTGCTACCCCCAGGGTCCATCCTAAAAAGAAATAAATATAGTCTAAGGATTGAGGCAAGTGATATGTGCTTTAGGTTTCTCGTGACCTCCATGTCATGCTTGCCATTTGTGCATTCTAAATCATGATCCTGTTTACAAACTTAATTGGACAGATCAAAAACCAAGTGATTTCTCATTATCAAAATAGGATTAGACTCATAGAGTCAACAATATCCCATTTTTTGATGATGACAAATACACAAGCAAAAAATGGGTTATGCCTAACAAGGCTCCCCCTAAGATAATGCGTAAATTAGAATTTAGCAATATAATTTACACACAATGAAGTTCATCCATATTGTAGAATGTGCTATATTTGTGCTAGTACAACTTCTCCCCTTTTGCATTCACAACTATACTATTTTTTCTAGTATGTACTTATATACTTCTCCCCCTTTTGACATCAACAAAAATATGTAAAAAAAAAAATTGTTCTAACATAAATATATCTCATCTTTGAAAAAAATGAATCTCCCCCTATGTGTAAAAATTGTAGTGCAGCATATGGCTTCCCTTGTCTTCTGTTTAAAAAAATATTGGACTATCCGGCATTTATTATTTAGGAAATATTGAATGGTTTAGCATTTTTTTAGGACGCATCAAATGAGAAAATAAAGTTTGGCAAACTTTTCTTAAAATATTTTAAAATAAATTAAAACCAAATTTGAAAAAAACTCTCTTTGAAGGTAGATTGTACCATCCGAGATCGAGCTTGATAAGTTTCAGCAGCACTTTATTTGCAACTTCCCTTTTCCGGTATATGATTCATTAGACCACCTAGCTTTAAGCCTCAATGGTGACACATGTTAAATATGTATGTAGTTCAAACATCTTTTTTTTTTTTTTTTTCTTTTCCCCCTTCCTTCAAAGCAAGTGCTGTTGTTATATGGTGGGAAATTTGTATCTTAGTAAACATTTAATTTAGTAATATTTTTACCAAAAATTTTAATAATTCAAAAATTATATTTTAATAAATCATAAAATTAAAATTTAAATGTCAATATACTTAATAAATTATAAAAGTTAAAAATTTAATATAACTCACATATTTTATAATTTAGTAATTTTGATTAATATATTATTAGATATATTAATTATATTAATATCAACATTTTCTCTATTAAATTTAATTTAATAGATACATAATTATGTATATATCTGTAATTATTTTAATAAAGTAAATTAATGTAGGATATATATATATATATATATAATGCCTAAGTGAAAGGGGAAATAGAGGGGGTGGGGAGGAGACGGACCCCAGGAGCAGGGGGAGGCCTCTGCTGTCACTGTTGGGAGAAAGAAAGAAGGAAGAAGAAAAGAACAACAACACGTGGCCCATGTGGAATGCAACATAGATGGGGCAAGTGTTGTGGCTGCTTGGTAAACCACATGCCCCAAAAGGTGGAGAAGCAAAATATAAGAGTGGGTTTTGGATTAGAACAGCCACTGCGGATGGGTTGATGGTATTTATGGGGTTATAAAATTGCACGAAATCCTTCTGTGATTAGATGTCAGCGTTTTGCATTGTCTGTGTCTTCGTGAGGCACTGCTAGACATGAGATTTCACATCCAATATTGTTTCTATTCAATAATATATATGCCAAGATGGCCTTGGAACAGCTACACTAGGAGTGTACAAAAATTACCGAATGACTAAAAATTAAACCAAAAGAAATCGCAAGCAGTTTGGTTTCTCAGTATTTCGGTTTCGGTTTCGGCGTTAGAAAATGTAATTTTTTGGTTTCGGCTTTAGTTTTCAAAATATAGCCAAATTGAAAAACCAACTTAAATTTAAATTATATATATAAATTAATATAATTACTTAATTAGTATGTTAATACATGATAGGTCCATTTAATATTTACAAATTAAAATGTCCAATAGATTCTCAACAACTCTTGTGAAAAGAAATTGTTGAATATTTAGAATATCGGTTAAAAATTGAAAAAACCGTAATCTCCAACCACCAGCGATTCCTTTATGCATATATTGCAGTAGTTATGTATGTTAGACTTTACAAGTATCATGCATGCGGGAAATTATTAAATACACTAATTGTATATGTCAAAATTAATATAGTTTTATTATGTCTTTAAAAAAATAATTAAATTTTTTAAAAATACAAATATATGGTAAAATTATACCAATCCTAGTACATGCACCTAGTATTTTTTTTTTACATGTGTGAGTGCGTGTATGTATATGTGTGTCTATATATATATATATATATATATATATATATTTCTAAACGCATGAATATAGCCCTAACTCAACTCATAACCTTATATTTTGAGTACAAGACATATCTTGGAGGATTTCAGGGTTTCACCTAACCTTAATCCTTATAAAATCTCAATACTAATTTCTCAAAAGGGAACGAGAAATGAAGAAAAAAAAAATTAAAACAAAATTTGAAGAGAATACGCTCTTTAGAAATTGCATCAACTAGAGCTAGAACATTGAATTTCTGATTATTCTTTTGAGATTTTCTCTACACTCTAACAACCATCTCTTGTAAACAAAATCATGTATGTGAAGATCAAACAAATTCAATCATTTGCAAATAATCAAACTGCCCATGAAGTTCAAGCTCGTCCTTGTGATATTAGAAGAGAGGTTGAACTGTTTTTACCTAAATCTTTGAAGGCATCTTATTGGAAAGCTCTCGCCATTATAAAGTACGTCAACATTCCTTCTAGATCTTCTTTGTAGGTGAGTTAGTCTTGTCACTTCAAATTCTCTCCTTAGTCTAGGTCTATCACCCCTCGCTTTAGCCCCTCTACGAAGCAAATCAAGTACCATCATATGTTGTTTGCTTTAGTGGCTCTAGTATTCCTCAAACTTGTATCTATTAAGTAATTTCATTCTCACATTAGATGTCATATTGCTGCCTAATGATGTTCCCAACAAGCCTTCATCTTTAATTCAATTTGATTGAAATCTACTCTATTGCCTGATCATTAGGCGATCTCCGCCTGATGATTGGGTGATATTTATGTCATTGGGCGTGCATGTCTTCATGTCTTGAGGATACAGTCCATGCCCTATCCCACTGTGTGTCAACTTCTAATGTGCCATGTATACGATTATTTAGACTCCATATTTTGGGAAATATTGCACAAAGATTGCCCAAACACTACACGAAAGCTTGGCTTCAAAACTCCAACTTAATATAAAACACAATGATGGATAAGGGTTATTGATTGATCCGCCGTAGATCATTGATTCATTAAACGTCATGATTGATGCAGGTTTTTGGTCTATTCTCACCTCAAATGGTTTGCTTTTTATTCATTCAAAGGCTTTTTTGAATGGTATATGTAGTTCCATTTGAAGTGATTTTTTTTTTCTAGTTTGTTAGAGTCCCACACAACAACAGTAGTTGTTTTCTATCCTTTATGCCTTTCCATCTCTCTTAGGACTCAAATCTAAGATCTCTAAATTATAAAATTTAACCATTGGAAGACTGTCTGGGAGACATTCCATTTGAAACACTTTAATGCCTGTGTTATACTCTACATTTGAAATTGAAGCAAGTTGGATCTTTGTGTTCTTATTTTTTTATTATCATTAATAAACATTATAATTTTTGTAAATTTATTGGCAATTGTAATGCATTTAATGCTAATTATAAGAGTCTAATTAATGGATATAGTTCACAGCATGATGTAGGCTATTGAAAATTGAGGCAAAAAATATTGACATTGCATTGCCAACTATACTACAGTCATTGATCTAACAAAACTAAACTTGCATTTAGGAGTATGGAGTTCAAAACATGAGTTTGAACTTATTTGGGTTTGTACAAATTGTAATATAAAATAATATGAATTTTTTTTTTTCCAAATCTAGAGCTCAAAATTGATGCTCTCAAACACTACGCAAGTGAATTAAATTATGACTTCTTTTATGAGAATCCAAGGCACAACCTTTGGTTAGGTATGTTGACTATAGCTAGCTTGACTCTTCAGAAGTATAGGATTTGGCTAGACAATTTTGTCAAGTTGCTTCCTTCATGCCAAACTTAAGAAGTTATTAGATGTGAATTTTTTTTTTCTTTTTTTTCTTTTTAAAGAAGGGCAGTACCTCCATTTATTTATTGATAAATCCTTACTTTTGGCGGAGGAATACTGTGGTTACAAGACTATATTTGAATTAAAGACTATTTTTAGGAGAAATATTAAAAAAAAAATCTTCCAATATATATATATTTGGAATTCACATACTGAACCACAAAATGGTAGAGATCCACATATTAAGATTTACATAAACCATAACTTTTCCTTGTGTGGATCTGCATATAGTGAATTGCAAATTTTGCATGGAGCAATAGTTGCTCTGCAATCGTTCTTTGCCATTGCCTTGTCGCTTATTTATTTTTGGAGTGGGGAATTGGCTCAATTATCACCATAGAGACTTGGTTCCTTGATCTAGAATCTGGAGCTCCATACCCATCTCCATGTTGATAAGTGCACTGGGAATTTCGAGCAAGATTAATGGCCATTTCAACAAAATATTTTGAAAAAGGAGAATTAGTAGACCGGGCTTTGTTTATCTTCTTCCAAGCTCCATCTATCATGTTGTTGATATGCTTGCGGGCAAATTCCCCAGAAAGTCCAGTCTCACGCATATAACATAAGATGGAATTTGCACTTTCTCCTCTCTCCAACTCGGCCTGAATTGCAAACAAACAAGGGGCTTGATTAAAATATTGTAATTGCTAATGTAAAAGTATGTTAACTTTTTGGAAATTGAAAGGATGAAATTTTTTATAATTTGATCACATTTTTTTTTTCTAATAGAAAGCTTATATTTTTTCTTCTTTCCTTTTGTTCTTTTATCAGATGGATTGGTTCTTGGAGGATAAAATGAACTTATTCCAACTTTTTCTAGTTGAATTTTCACCCTTCATATTTTAGGTTTTGTGCTATTCAATTAGAGGTAATCCATTTCTAATCCCATACCCTTTCACACCAACTACTAAAGTTTGAGTCCTATAACTACAACATACAAAATCCTAATATTTATATGTAATCATTGCCTAAGAGGAGGAGGTACTTTTATCGCTTGTCATTTTCTTTCTTCTTTTTTCAACTCTTCATCTACCAAAAACAACATTTGAAGTATTTTTATATCACTATAACAAAGGATATAAATGGGTGGTTAAATTACATACCGTTGAGGTACCTAAATCATTGTAAAGTCGAAAAATGACAGAGGGCCAATGCAATAAATCATGGTTCTTTTCTAAGCACTCTAATGCCTCATCTGTGATACTCCCTGTCACCAAAAAATAGGCATGAACTAGTATAACAACCCCTGATACTGATTGCCAAGCGTTCTCGAGATAGTTTGTGAATGTTGGCATGTTCTTGTTATGGTTCCACCTTGCTTCCACCAAGAAAGCTTTGCACAAATTTGCCCACTGAAATAAAAAATTACAAAATATGTATTCATTGCATTCTCATGGACTCTTCATATATAATACAGACATTAAGTCATTTATATAAGCACATACCGCTTTTGCCAGGTGGGGGATGATGTTATCTCCTTGCTCCTTGAGTGTCTCATAAGCCATTTCGTTGACAGTGTTGTAGAGAGCTAGGAAGCATAACTTCATATAGCCTGGAAGATTTTTCATTGCAGTAATATCCCATCTAGAAGAAGTACCGTATATTAGAATCCATGAAGTGAATGCTAATTAGTTAGGGAATTGTATAATTGATCAAATATAATAGTAAGGGAATTTTTATAGTAGCACAGACCTTTCAACAGCATCTGTAAATAGCTCTAGCTCCTCCAAAGAACCATAAATGTCATAGACATCGTCAAGGGTAGTGATTAGTGTGATTACTTTGGTTAACCCTTTCCGACAACTACTGAATTGAGGCTCAAACACCAATCCGACCGTCCAAAAGAAGCTTTCCATTAGCCTATCTCTTGCAAAGTCCAACCTTCTCACTAAGCCCATGTCTTTCCACCACCTGAATCACATATGTATTTGAAAATAGTTCATAATTATTTCATTAAGTTAGCATTTGGTCACAAGGGATTTCATTGAAATAATTTACATACAAATTTTTTTGATCTTTTTTTTTTTTTAATTTCTTCTAAGTGCTATTGTTACTGTGTAGCAACAAACTTTTTTGATAAGTAATAAGTAATTATTAAAATTTTTAAATTACCTAGGTAAATAAGTAATTATTTAATTACATATGTAAATGCATTACTACATTAAAATTTTTAATGTAGTAATAAGTAATCATTAAATTATACAAGTAAATATATTACTACATTAAATGCTTATAAAAAAAAGTTTGCTATATTTAATAAACTAAATTACTTATAAATTATATTAATAATTTAATATAATTTAAATATTTTATAATTTAGATATTTTGACTCATCTATTCATAGAACATATAAATTATCTTAATAAAAATTATAAATTATGCTTAAATAATTTATTAAATGTTGAAAGTTGATATTATATTATAAAGGGTGGTTTACCTTGACAAATCTTGAAGGTCGCTTTGGTGGATGGACTGCACCTTGTTGAAATCGAGCTCGGCAAGTTCCAGTAGCACTTGATTTGCATCTTCCCTTTTCTGATATAATTCAATAGACCACCTAGCTTCAAGCCTTGGCATTCTGCGGTGCAGGGGAATCTCCATTGCAAGACTCACTTCTTCTGCAATCATAGTGCTTGTGCCCAACTTGAGGCTCTCATTTAGGTGAAAGGTGGTGAATGCTTTGGCCTCTTCCAGGATATTTTCCCCATCACATCCCAGATGTGAAGCTTCATATAGACTCAACAGTCCCCGGACATCCTCGGCGATAAGGGCCTGAAAATTGCCCTTGCGGTCCATGAAACCCCTAAACACATCTATGTACATATTGCAAAAAAAAAAAATTGCCAATCAAATTGTGAAAGAAAACAAATTATATATATGCTAACATTGTATAAAAGTAAAGATATCATTTAAAAAAATTATTATTCAACATAAATGCCCCCACCCTTAAATGCAAACAGAGAGAGAGAGAGAGAGAGAGAGAGAGAGAGAGAGCTGAAGCGTGTGGTAATTGTACCTTGAGGGACGGGGCGGCCATGCTGTCTGAGGAGCCTAAATGTAAGAGCAGTAGCATGTAGATTCGTGAGGGTTCTCACATTATTTGGTGGTTCGAAGGACGACTTCACCCTGTCAAGGGCTCTTGTCAATGGATGCTGTCAACCAACTCTGCCAATGCCAATGGCTGATCATCTTCCACATCTTCAATCATCCTTCTCACTTTCTCCTCCAGCTCCTTTGTCCTCTCCTGGTATAATTCCTCCTACATGCATATATGGATAATAACTTTTAGTTTCTAGCTCTCTTAAAAATCAGCCCCACCCTGCATAAACGTATATATCTAGTATGAAAGTTAATGGCACAACTTATGTCGTACATAGTATAATATAAAATAACTACGACGCTACAGTAGTGGTGCTTATAATTCAGTATTTTCTAGTAATTGATATTGTCACAATCTAATTTATCTAAAAAATTATTTAAGGTATAGTTTTTAATCTTAATTAGAAGAACGACGACCATGAGGTTTGAGCTCTTGATCTTAATTTGGTCATAATGCTCTCTCTCTCTTCAATATTAGAGATTCATTGGATGTAGCCTATATAGTTTGAAGGAAGCCCATGCATATCAAGTCCCACGCCCCTATTCACTCACTCCAGGTTTGAACTCAAGATTTCAAATGCCAAAGTCCTAAAAAGGATCTAACCATTAAGATGTAAGAAAAATTTTAATGGATCGAAAAGCTCTGGTAGAAAATCAAAGAATAAATTCACCTAAAAAGTTTAAGCTAACTCGGTGAGTCTGTATCAGCAATAATTTTAATATCTCTAACTAGCTCAGACAACAATACCAAAAATAAATATCTACTTGTCCTGGGTAATTCTTGGACAAGGATTCCACAAAATCAGGACTCCAATAGCTTGGCTGGTAATTGGCAGAGCGTCTCTGATCGGCCACCTCCGGAGAGTCATCTTGTTCGATTGCACTGCGGCATTGGACTGCCGGCTTCATGCCGGCACCAACCGGAAGGGAACTGTAGGAGGAACCTCGACTTGGCAAATGCAGGGAAAAGCAGGGAGGGGGCAGATGAAGAGAGTAGAGATTAAGTGCCATTGGATACAACCGTAACTGGATCGAGTATATGCAGCAGCAACTGTTTTAATCACAGAAAATGCATATGCATGCTTTTGTCTTAATTGAAACTCACCTGGAACTGTCCACCTATATATAGAAGAGAAACATAGGCCTTGGAAGTGATGGGTCACTGAACACATATAGCTGATAGAGTGCATAATTCCAGCCACACACGATTTCTTTATTCATATAATGGATTAATTATAGGTGTCAGGTTTTCCCATAGATCATGCGTGTGCCTATGTATATTGCCACACCCATATGTATGTTCTGCCAAAATAATTTCCATTGTTAAAAATAATAAGAAAAATAATCAATCACACCAAGTCACAAGAATACAATCAATTTTTTACGTGGGAAACTTTCCTAAGAAAAATCACGGGACCTAATCTAGTTGAAACCTCAACTATCAATTAAATAATCGGTACACCAAGTCTTCTCTAATATCAATTAGAGGCTACAAATATATCTCATCAAGTATCAACAATCTTGATAAATACAAAGAGAATTGGAGAGAATATACCAAATTTGCGGTTACTGTTCACGAGCAAAAATCCCAACTCCCAAGTTCCAAATCCGATCTTCACCATTCAGATTGTAGCTCCTTGAATTGTGAACCTTTCCTCTAAATTTCAGCTTGATCAGACCACAGATGAAACAAGATTAGACTCTTGATGAAATCTGGGCAGCACAAGAAAAATCACGTTTTTTCTCTTTTTCTTTTGAGAAGTGACGGCTCCTCCCTTCTCCCCTCTCTTTATATAACTTTCCTTAGATTTTCACACTAAAAAGGCTGGGCTTTGGGCTTTTAATAAAGCTCATTTAGGCTTTCCTCCATATGGAAGGAAATAACCCAACAAATCTCTCCCTTTCCAACTACATGGAGGGAATCGCCATCCCGACGATCGAACAACAAACTTCAAGCTTCTCCCTTTGTAGTGTCTTTGTCAACATATTAGAATCATTATCATCAGTGTGAACCTTCTCAAGTTCTAATAACTTATCGTTCAACGCATCTCTGATCAAATGGTATTGTACATCAATGTGCTTCGATCATGCATGGAATCTGGAATTCTTAACAAGATGAATAGCACTCTATCTATCACAAAACAGAACATACATCTGCTGTTTGAAACCAAGTTCTCTCAAAAACTTCTTTGCCCATAACAACTCTTTAGACGCTTCCGTTGCTGCAATAAACTTTGCCTCTGTCGTAGAAAGAGTAATGCACTTCTGAAGTCTCGATTGCCAAGCTGTGGCGCCACCTGCAAAAGTTATCAAATAGCCTGAAGTAGACTTACGAGTATCCACATCCCTAGCCATATCTGCATCTGTGTAGACCACTAACAATGGTTGTTCGTTTTCCAAACCAAGTATCAAACTAGAAGTGCCTCGAAGATACCTCATTATCCACTTCACTGCATTCCAGTGCTCTCTTCTCAGATTTGACAAGAATTGGCTAACTACACCAACTGCATAGGCTATATCTGGTCTTGTGCAAACTAGTGCATACATCAAACTTCTTACTGCTAAGGCGTAAGGAACACTTTGCATGTCTTCATTTTCCTTATCTGTAGAAGAACATTCTTTTGTACTTAGTCTGAAGTGGGTAGTAAGAGGAGAACTAACCACTTTAGCTTTGTCTATATTGCACCTCTGAAGCACTTTCTCAATGTACTCTTCCCGTGATAAATATAACTTCTTAGCACTCCTATCACGACTGATTCTTATGCCAAGAATTTTTTTTGCTGGCCCCAAATCCTTCATAGCAAATGACTTACTCGCTTCTTTAATTGGTCAATCCTTGAAGCATTCTTACCAACAAGCAACATCTCATCCACATAAAGTAGTAAAAAAATAAAATCATCATAAGAGAATTTCTGAAAAAAATACACAATGATCTGAAGTTGTCTTCTTGTGGCCTTGCTCCCCCATAATAGACTCAAACTTATTATACCACTGTCTCGGTGCTTGTTTCAAACCATATAGGTTTTTCTTCAGCTTGCACACATAATCTTCTTTCCCTTTCACTTTGAAACCCTTTGGCTGCTCATATAAATCTTTTCCTCTAAATCACCATGAAGGAAGGCAGTTTTCACATCCATCTGCTCAACTTCCAAGTCAAGACTAGCTGCTAAGCCAAGTACTATATGAATCGATGACATCTTTACAGTTGGAGAGAAGATCTCATCAAAGTCAATACCTTTTCTTTGACCAAACCCTTTTACAACCAATCTAGCTTTGTATCGTGGCCATGAAGAGAACTCATTTGGCTTTTTCTTATAAATCCACTTGTTCTCCAAAGCTCTTTTTCCTTTAGGTAGCTTCACTAACTCAAAGGTTTGGTTATCATGCAATGACTACATCTTATCTTGCATGGCCTCAACCCACTCCGTCTTGTGTTCATCTTCCATGGCTTTTGCAAAGCACTGGGGCTCTCCCTCGTCAGTCAATAACACATATTGTTCTATTGAATACCGAGTGGAAGGATGTCGGTCTCTAGCTGACCTCCTGGATAGAATCTTTAGTGGAATCTCTGGCACTGTCAACTGCTCATCAGTCTCAACATTTCCTTGAACCTGTAAGGGAACATCCACATCACCTCTACCCTGGTGGTCATCCTGAACATCATTCTTAACCTGAGATGAAAAATTCTTTAAAGGAATTGGATCAACATCAGTTAAACTGTCACCCTGCTGAGACATAGAGTTCTCTGCCTTCTCAATATCCGGAATCATCTGATCTTCTACAAACACGACATCTCTGCTTCTCACAATTTTCTTCTCAACTGGATCATAAAGCTTGTATCCAAACTCATCTTGACCATAGCCAAGGAATATACACTGTCGCGTTTTCTCATCAAGTTTGGACCTTTCATCTTTTGGAATATGCACAAATGCTTTGCACCCAAAAACACGTAGATGATTATAGGGAACATCCTTACCTGTCCAAACTCGGTCTGGGCACATCAAACTGTAGAGGAACATAGGGTGTAAGATTCAACACATAAACAATAGTGCTCAATATCTCCCCCCAAAAAGATTTTGGCAACTCGGCTTGTGAAAGCTAACATCTCACTCTCTCAACTAGTGTTCTGTTCATCCTTTCTGCTATGTCATTCAATTGAGGAGTTTTCAGAGGAGTCTTTTGATGCCGAATACCCTGCTGCCTGCAATACTCATCAAATGGACCAGAATACTCTCCACCGTTATCAGTCCGGATGCACCTCAGTTTCTTCCCAGTCTGTCTCTCAACTAGGGATTGAAATTTCTTGAACTTAGCCAACACTTGGTCTTTTGAATTCAAGGTATATACCCACAACTTCCTTGAATAATCATCTAAGAAGGTCACAAAGTATCTAGAGCCACTAAGTGTTCTCGTCTTCATAGGGCCACACACATCTGAATGTACCAAATCCAGTATCTCTGACTTTATTGAATGAGGAGAATTCTTGAAGGAAACTTTGTTCTGCTTCCCTGACAAAAAATGAGTACACCTTTTCAGAAGTGTTCTTTTTAGTCCACATAGTAGACTTTTCTTCCCTAGTAGAGCTAATCCTTTCTCACTCATATAAGCCTGTCTCTTGTGCCACAACTCTACTGTACCATTATCCTCCATCGCATTAACAATGTTGTTGGAGATCTTTGCTTCCAGAATGTACAATGCAGAGTGCTTCATGCCTCGAGCCAAAACCATAGCGGGTGAGCTTCCACTAGCCATCACTGTGTTGCAATACCCTTTGTCATCAAGTTTACTTGCATAAATCAAATTCAAACGAATGTTAGGAATATGATTTACATCTCTAAGAACTAAACTCATGCCATTATTTGTCTTCAGATACACATCCCCAATTCCAATGACTTTAACCAAGCCATTATTTCCCATCTTTACTGTTCCAATGTAACGACTCAAAGAATAATGGTATTTAAATAATAAAAGAAAGCGAAATGGAAACTGAAAATAGAAGGAGGTAGTCGACTGAGTCGATGACGAATACAGGGGTTCGTCGACAAAAATATAATTGGACTCGTTGATTACGTGTTAAAACTGCGTAATTGGGCACTTGAACTCGATTTTTACTGCTTATATTTTTAATTAAATGTCCAAATTTGTCCAATATTTTAATAAAGTGTCAAAATTATCATTCTTGAGTTTTATTGTGTAATTTACGAATTTTTTATAATTTTTTATCGCAGGAAAAGTCCTCGAAACCAAAACCGATATCTGTTCGTATTTCATACATAAATTTTCCGTTTGAACTCTGATCAAGACGATTCAAATTTATGGAGAAAGAGGAAATGATTATCTACAACTTTAGTGTTTTGAGTTTTGAGAGATACGGACGTTTACTAGGTCAAAATTGGCTTTGAAAGTTTAGAATGGATTAGATATTAACAAAAAGAAGAAAGAAGAAAAAAAAAATTGAGTTTATTTGACCCGGCCATGCAGCCGGGTCATTCTTTTGAGTGCTGGGCACTGGGTGTGTGGGTGTGTTTGTGTTTTTTTCTTTTTTTGCTTTGAAAAGTCAAAGAAAGAGGTTAGAAAAGGGGAAGAAGAAAAAAACTAGTTTTTAGGTTTTCTTATGGGGAAGTCTTCAAGGCAGTCGTGTGGGGGGCTGCTGCGGGGCTGCGCATTGCTGCAAGAGGAAGAACAGCAGCCGTAGCTGCTGTGTTGAACTCCTCACAACCTCCTCCTCCTTCTCTCTCTCTCTCTCTCTCTCTCTCTCTCTCTCTCTCTCTCCTTCTCTCTTTCTCTCTCTTTTAATATTTTTTTTTTATGGTTGTTACAATACAATTTTTTTTTTTTGTCTAGTTTAATATTAGATTGAATTTTTTTTCTCTTCACTTTATTATTCGAGTAGTCCATAGATGAATTAACTTCTTGTTCTTTTTAGTTTATTATTTTGAATGCTTTCAAGGTTGAGTTAATTTGTTATTTTAGTTTAGTATACATTTAGTCTAATGATTGGAATGATTTTAGGTTAGATTAATTAGTTCTTTAGTTTTAGTATACATCTAGTTTATTGTTCTTTTAAGTTGTTGTTTTTTTTTTCTATTTTATTATTGCAATAATTTATTGTGGAATTTGTTTGACCCGAAAATTGCGAATTGCAAGTATGAGTGTCTAGGTTTTATAACTCGGGTTGTGGGTCGATGTCATTTTCGTTGCATGGTTTATTAGTTATCCTATGATATTATTACTAAACTTTTATTTGGTTAAAACTGAAAATTGAAGGCATCGTTGATAAATCACTGGCTCTTACTTCTTATTTTGTTGTTGACGTTAGTCACATCAAAAGCTTAATTTAATCTAGGAATTTTATCAACTAATTTACATGACATTCGGTTGATGCTTAATAAGAGTTTACATTTTCTTCCGTTTGGATATGGCAAATTTACCCGAGCTTTAGTAATAAAATTTCATCTTATTAATGCCTTGATTGGATTAACAAGAAGAGGAGTAAGGTCTAGGAAATTAGTAAACGGTGGAAGCAAGTGGACATTGAACCCGTAACCCGAGTAGTTGGTAAATTGTTTCAGTTAATCTGTTTAGTTTGATTGCGCTAGTAGGTTTACATTTTTGAAAAATTGATAAAATTTTAGTCTCATTTTGATAGTTTATTCAAGCATCTTCCTCTTTGTATACTGTTTTCAAAATCATAAAAGACCAAAAATATTTTCAACCTACATTTTACAGCAACAGGATTTCACTAAACTTTCACAAATACTTTGATACTCAGCGGTCCCCGTGGAATACGATCTTGGACTCATCCTTGATACAACTTAACATTTCTGCACTTGGAAGCATAACTCAGAATGAGTCACTCGTCCATGAGGTGACGTGGCTCATTGACGAGGAAATACCGAGGGGTGATTTTGGGGTTTTTGAATTTCATCAATGAAGGGGGAGTTTGTTGACGAATTTTGTATTGACCTTGTCGACGAGAGGACGTGGCTTGTTGACAAAGGCCATGGTTTAAATAGGCCTAAAACCCATTTTTGGACGAAATTTCCTACGCAAACCCTTTCTCTCTCCTACCTTCGGCTCCTCCTCCTTCTTTCTTCGATTTCGAGCCAGATTTCTGCCGGTTCGACAATCTGAAGCCACCACGACGTTCCTGGGAAAGTTCTCTACAAGTCCGCTGAGCGGATCATCGGTGGGGCTGAGTTGGAAACCATCCCAAATCCAGGGTAAGACTTTTTACTTAGTATTTGGTTATTTGACAGTTGTATAAAGTGATACACACGTAGAAATACTAAAGTTTAGTACTGGGAGTTTTCATTTCTAATGTGTTGAATGGGGAACCCTGCGGGTGCGGGACAAATTTTCTTAGGGGCTTTTCAGGAATCAGGTAAAGGGATAAACTAAGCTAGTTCTTTTTAAGAAAATGTATATATATATATATAGCATTTGATTTTAGGAAAGTAAATATGTTCATATATATGATTGATTATTTAAGAAAATGCTGCTGAAAGTGATGATATGTTAAACATATAAAAAATCTGTTAGTGTGGCATGAGTATAAAATGTTATGAAATACTGTTTTCTAGAAATGTGATTATAATACAGATTTTTATAATGAAAAATCGGCATACGGGCTGAGATTTTTATATATTTTCCAACGTACGGGCCGTCCTATGTCTATGATTTGCCAGCATACGGGTTGGGCTATGGATATATTTTGCTGGCGTACGGGTTGTGCTATGGATGTGATTTTCCAGTATACGAGCTGTGCTATGATATGATTTGTCGACGTACGGGCCGAGCTATGATAAAATGTGTAATACCGGCGTACGGGCTGATGATTTTCATGATATACATACATATATGCAAAATGACATGATTGATTTGATAATTAATGATATGAGATATCCATGTATCACAGTTTCAGTATATGTTATATGATATCAGAACCTGATTGGCTTGATCTAGGCTAGCACTTGCACGGTACCGTTATTATGTGTCCATAGTCTTCGTGATCATGATATTTGTGTTAACGCTGCTGTACGGAGTGGTGTGAGATTGGATGGTCGATGTGGTTTATAAGAAGTGTGTGAGCACCCCTGGTGTACGGACCAGGTCTGGCAGACCCATCAGACTTACAGACTGTACTTTGACATGGCAGTGGTCGGCCAACCATTGTCAGGTCCTACCTTCGGGCCACACAACCCAGTCATGTGGGGTAATACATGACAATAGTCAGCTAACCTATTAGGAATGTTTTGTATTATTATGATATGAGATGAAATATGTTTATGAAAATGCAGTATGTTTTTCCATGTTTTGACGATATATATATGTTTTCCCAGATTTGATATAACAGTTACTGATTATGTTTTATATGGTATATGTATAACATGGAATACTCATGTTGCCACACATTGGTATTAGTTTATTTCCCTTATTGAGAGGTGTGTCACCCCAAATTTGTATAAACTTTCAGGAGTCCCAGATAGGAGAGTGGGAAAAGTCCCACTCATCTAGAGCTGTAGATCTGCCCTTCTAGAAGGGTAAGTATTTTGATAGGGTCAGATGTATTTTGTGGAAATGGCCCTAAGACATTTTTTGGGTTGAGTGTTGTATATATATACAGTGATTGTAGTAACTCTGACATTGTGATGTGTGGTATAATGAGATGTATATGATTGTGTGTTTCTGCTGCATAGGCTTTTGCTATGAGTTCTGATATATCCCTGGTACCCACGGTTCCAAGTGGATTATTGTCTTCTAAGATTTATGCTGTTAATTTTTTTTTTTAAAAGTCGTCACATCCAAAGTCACCAGATCTATAGGATGTAAAGAAATCCTTCTAAGATGTAGCATAAATGGAGGCACCACTGTTAATCACCCAGCTGGTCTCATGGTATGCAACATTTATCATCTCATCATCACAAACAATGAGGAATTTTGCAGGAGTTGTGGTAGCAACTCTCTCATCACCAACTTTGTCATCTCCATTCTTCATTCCCTTCCCTTCCACATTCTTGTTTTCTTTCTTCAATTGCCTGCAATATTTCTTGATGTGTCCCTTTTTCCCGCAATGATGACACTCAACATTTGCAAACTTGTTGGACTTGCTTTTGCTGTTATGTCTGTTCTTCGGACCTTTCCTTTTACTTATCCCCCTCTTTTCTATAACCAATATCTCTGATTGTGAAGAGGTTCCTTGTGTTTTTCTTCCCATCTCTTCATTTTAAAAACAGATCTTGGCCATATCCATTGTGATTACACCTTCTAGAGCAGAGTTAGACAATTGTTATGAGCGTCTCCCACGAGTTCGGTAATGAACCAAACAACCATAACCCTTGTATCTCATCATCAAAATTAGTACCCATTATAGCCAACTGATTAATAATTCATTGGAATGTATTCAGGTGATTAGATAAAGGAGTCCAATCTTGGTACCTCAAAGCCATCATTTGTTTAATCAGAAACAACTTATTATTTCTAGTCTTTCTAGCATATAACTGTTCAAGCTTACTCCATAGAGAACGTTCATTTTTTTCTCCACTAATATGGTTTAAAAAATTATCATCTACTCACTGCCTGATATACCCACGCACTTGTCGATGTAACAAAGTCCATTTCACATTAGACTTTTTTTTTCTGGTTTTTCAGCACAAAACACTGGTAGGTAATAATCTTTCATATAAAGAAGATCCTTCATTTTTTCTTTCCATATGTGATAATTTGAACAATTGAGATTAATCATTTTACTCGTATTTTCTTCCAAAACTCAAACTGTCAACCTGACAATCTGTCAATCAGTCTTTAGTACCACTTTGTTGGGAGAGATATAAACAAACAATCACAGCGGAATAATTCTTCTCTCTATATGCCAGCAAATATAGTGTATCTCTACTTTTATATGTGCTGAAAATAATAAGAAAAATAATCAATCACACCAAGCCACAAGAACACAATCAATTTTTTACGTGGAAAACTTCCCTAGTGTGAGGAAGAAAAACCACGGGACCTAATCCAGTTGAAACCTCCACTATCAATCAAATAAGGGGTACACCAAGTCTTCTCTAATCTCAATTAGAGGCTACAAATATATCTTATCAAGTATCAACAATCTTGGTAAATACAAAGAGAATTGGAGATAATATACCAAATTCACGGTTACTATTCACGGGCAAACATCCCAACTCCCGAGCTCCAAATCCGATTTCCACCATTCAGATTGTAGCTCCTTGAGTCATGAACCTTTCCTCCAAATTTTAGCTCGATTGGACCACATACGAAGCAAGATTAGAGTCTTGGTGAAATCTGGGCAACATGAGAAAAATCACATTTTTCTCTCTTTCTTTTGAGAAATGATGACTCCTTCATTTTCCTCTTTTTTTATAACTTCCTTTAGGTTTTCACACTAAAAAGACTGGGCTTTGGACTTTTAATAAAGCCCACTTGGGCTTTCCTCCATATGGAAGGAAATAACCTAACATGGTTCATCTAGCTTTGTTAGATTTCGAATCTCTTTTTTAGGGATCTTAATTACATTAGTGTCCTAATTTTCCCAATTCCATAGATTCTTACTATAAACCATTCTTTGGATGGGTAGTGTTTTCTCTGCAAGGTTCTGGATAAATGTCCTTGCTTAATTAAGAATTCTCAGAAAGTTTTGACACTACTTTCTGTCTAGAAGCTCATCAAGAAATTACAATAGTTTTTCTCATCGATGAACGTTCCTCCGTGACTTGTCGACGATGATGTCATCTCGTCAACGAGGTTGGCTGAGTATAAATTAAAATTTTCATTTCTTATTCATTAAGCAACCTCAATTCTCCATTTTCTCTCTCTAAAAATGGCGCTTCTCACCTTCTATCTTCGATTTCATTCCGTTCATCATCTGATTTGACAATCGGAAGCTGCTATAAGGAACTAGGGGAAATTCTCTACAAGTCTAGTGGAGCGGATTTTTGAATAGGGACTTTCTAGACTTTGTCCCAAAGTTGAGGTAAGGGTAGAAATGAATTGTATGGTTAGTATATGATTATTAAAAGGGGGTGTATGGGTTTGGGAAGGTCTAATAGTTGTTGATCTAGGGTTTGTGTGGATTAACTATGGTTTTTGAATCAAGGTTCGGGTGAGCGTCACAGGTCTCGTTTTGGGGTCCCTGCTGGCATAGTTTTTGGAATTTAGCTAAGGAGAATAGATTAAGCCAATAGATTTATAAACTTCACCAGTTAAAATGGAAATTTTATGTGTTTATAAATATATATATATATGATTATCACGTAAGTTTTTAAAAGAAATGCCAACCATTTGAACTATGATTTTGAGCCTAGGGTTGTATAAATATTATTTGTGAAAATGAAATGTGGAAAGTAATGAATTTTCTAGATAATTGTGAAGGATATTAAATGTGTATTTTTAGTAATCTGAATAATGAACATGGGTTGGCTTTTGTTATTTTAAATTATATGATTATGCAGATTATTTAAATGATGTGATATGAGTAAAATGAAAATACTATGATGAATTATGATATATTTATGAGATGTTGGGAATACTGAATGTAATGGGATCATATTGCATGTGCATTGTTAATTAGCGTAGGACATGAATGTTAAATTGCAATGTATGATTTGAGAACTCCGGTGGACCATAGTAAGGCACAGTACTATTGCATATGATTTTTGACAGAGATTAGTGCACCCACACGTCTTTGAGAGAGTGTAGAGATGGGATGGTTGATTGTGCTGTGTAGGGTAGAGATTTCCCCTGCGGTCTAGACGTGTGGGAAAGCCAATCTAACTTACAAACTAAAGAGCTTGTTTTCTAATCTAGCTCCAGTGGGCCGACTAGGGTTAAGTTCAGCTTTCGGGCTGCACAACGTATCATGGGGAGAAGCATGACGGTGATTATCCATCCGGTAGTGAGTTCTAAATGCATAATTGTTTAATTGAACGAGTGAATAATATGAGAACAGAACATATGAATGCAAATGTGAATATAAGGTAGCATGAAATCAAAGTAATATGAAATGTGATATGAGATTCACGTGATGTGAACTATGAAAGTGAATTATACGATATGAGATTCACGTGATGTGAACTATGAAAGTGAATTATATGATATGAGATTAACGTGATGTGAATTGTGAAAGTGAACTATGTGATATGAAATACTGAGAACATGAAAAAATGAATATTACAGGGATAACGGATAGAGAGTAAAGTAAAAATGTATTGTATATTGTAGTATTATATATTTATTTTGGGCGCAGTATACACTCCACCTGATGGCTTGCTGACCGGTGCAAACTGTAAGTGCATAATATCGTAGTTTTGTAATATAATGATGTGTAGAGTATCGTCCTCAGGGATTGATGTCTTAATTTTATCAAGTACCGAATTTATAATAACCTCCATTTTATTTAGAAAAATTAATAATTTTAGACTGCAAAATTTAAACAAAGCTACTTTAAATAAACTATTTAAGAGAATTTAAAACTGGATGTCGCGTATCAAATAATTGATGGTGAAAACTTTTAGGAAACCGATTTCACATAGTTTCTCACTATGTTTTACTCATCTAGCCAATTCAAATTCGTATTCTCTGTTTGTTAGTAAATCTCCAATTTTTCCAAAATCCTCCTTTGATAGCCAATCAGAACTTATTCTTATTTATTATTGAACATAAGATTATGCAAATTAATAACGCAATAATGCAATAAGACCCTTAATTGCTATGTAGGTTCATACAAGTCTTTCGATCTCTATTTACCTACGCTGAATTATCCAAGGTCTTTCAGTAGCAAATCAAAAGACTAATATCATTTAATTAATGGTAAATTAATTAAAAGCATTAAGTGCAGAATAACTCAAACAAACATAAAGGAAAACTACTTCAGATTAGCATTAATGAGCAAGCATAGTTTAAAATCGGGCAACATCATTTTCTTAGAATACAAAAATTAGTTCATTCCAAAAATTAAATCCAATATAACATATTTCCCCATATTTTCTTCTATTTGGAGTATACGGGAAAAATCAACACTCACAGTGTGATACCCCATGGATGAAAGACTTAAAAGGATTAGATGTTACTACCCATATCAACAAGGTGCACCTTTCTTTTCAGGAGCTTTGTCATAAGAAATCCACGGTTAAGCGTGCTTGCCTTAGAGCAATATTGGGATAGGTGACCTCCTAGGAAGTTTTCTCATGAAGGGTGTGAGTGTGGAAAAAACACACAAAAAATAACACATGTTGGTTTGTGGGGTCAGTCATTAGTCCAATAAGGCCCGCCCCCCTGTGGTCTGGTCCAGGTGGACGAGGAGAGATGCAATGCTCCTTGGCAAGCTCAGGTTTGGGCGTTACAAATGGTATCAAAGCCAACACCCAGCCGGAAGTGTGATGAGATTCACATCGCCTGGGTTTGGAAATGTGGGTTCGCAACAAGGACGTTACGTTCTATAAGTGGTGAAGAATGTGATACCCCATAGATGAAAGACTTAAAAGGATTAGATGTTACTACCCATATTAACAAGGTGCACCTTTCTTTTTGGGAGCTTTCCCACAAGAACTCCACGGTTAAGCGTGCTTGCCTTGAAGCAATATTGGGATGGGTGGTCTCCTGGGAAGTTTTCTTAAGAAGTGTGTGAGTGAGGACAAAACACACTGAAAAGGACACGTGTTGGTTTATGGAGCCAGTCATTAGTCCGATAAGGCCCGCCCCCTGTTGTCTGGTTCAGGTGGAGGAGGAGAGACTCAGTGCTCCCTGGCAGACCCAAGTTGGGGCGTTACAAATGGTATCAGAGCCAACACCCAGCTGAAAGTGTGATGAGATTCACATCGCCTGGGTTTGGAAATGTGGGTTCGCAACGAGGACGTTGCGTTCTATAAGTGGTGGAGAATGTGATACCCCATGGATGAAAGACTTAAAAGGATTAGATGTTACTACCCATATCAACAAGGTGCATCTTTCTTTTCGGGAGCTTTCCCATAAGAATTCCATAGTTAAGCGTGCTTGCCTTGGAGCAATATTAGGATGGGTGACCTCCTAGGAAGTTTTCTCAAGAAATGTATGAGTGAGGACAAAACACACTGAAAAGGGTACGTGTTGGTTTGTGGGGCCAGTCATTAGTCCTATAAGGCCACCCCCCTGTGGTCTGGTCCAAGTGGAGGAGGAGAGATGTAGTGCTCCCTGGCAGACCCAGGTTGGGGGGTTACAAATGGTATCAGAGCCAACACCCAGCCGGAAGTGTGATGAGATTCACATCGCCTGGGTTTGGAAACGTGGGTTCGCAACGAGGACGTTGTGTTCTATAAGTGGTGGAGAATGTGATACCCCATGGATGAAAGACTTAAAAGGATTAGATGTTACTACCCATATCAACAAGGTGCACCTTTCTTTTCGGGAGCTTTTGCATAAAAACTCCACGGTTAAGTGTGCTTGCCTTGAAACAATATTGAGTTGGGTGGCCTCCTAGGAAGTTTTCTCAAGAAGTGTGTGAGTGAGGACAAAACACATTGAAAAGGACACGTGTTGGTTTGTGGGGCCAGTCAATAGTCCAATAAGGCTCGCCCCCCTATTGTATAGTCCAAGTGGGGGTGGAGAGACGCAGTGCTCCCTGGTAGACCTAGGTTGGGGCGTTAAAAATGGTATTAGAGCCAACACCCAGCCGGAAGTGTGATGAGATTCACATTACCTGGGTTTGGAAATTTGGGTTCGCAACAAGGACGTTGCATTCTATAAGTGGTGGAGAATGTGATACCCTATGGATGAAAGATTTAAAAGGATTAGATGTTACTACCCATATCAACAAGGTGCACCTTTCTTTTCGGGAGCTTTCTCATAAGAACTCCATGGTTAAGCGTGCTTGCCTTGGAGCAATATTGGGATGAGTGACCTCCTGGAAGTTTTCTCAGGAAGTGTGTGAGTGAGGAAAAAACACACTAAAAAGGACACGTGTTGGTTTGTGGGGCCAGTCATTAGTCTGATAAGGCCCGCCCCCTATTGTCTGGTCCAGGTGGAGGAGGAGAGATGCACTGCTCCCTGGCAAACCCAGGTTGGGGCGTTACAGGCAGCACCGTAGTTACTCGACGCGAACACCCTAAGCATTGACTGCATACTGCTTTCTTGTTCTGAAAAGATTTGAAATTTCTGCATGTTGCCAACTCTCCCTTGCTGCTGTGTTTGTTATTCACCACAGTGCTGCCTTACGAATCCGAAAAGCATTTAATTTTCTGCGTGTCGTCAACTCCAAAAGAGATTTTTTTTTTCAAAAGAAAAACTCCTTGGGTGCGGCCTCCTTCTCTCCCAATAGAATACTCCTAGAAAAAATATTCGTTCTTCCAAAAGACTCCTCCAGAAAGTGGTGCTGCATCCCCCTTTTTGCCTTGCGCACGGCTCCCCAAAAGAAACCTTACAAAAAACATGTGTCCTTACTTTTTTCTTTTTATTTCCAAAATCCCCTTCTTTCCGTTCTTTCCTTTTCTTTCCTTTCTTTTCTTTCTTTCCATTGTTTTGTTCCTCACCCAGCGTGCTGCTCTAAGATGACACGGCAGCATGGTCGGGTCATATCACACTTTTTATTTTTTTTGTTTTATTTTTTCAAAGCCACATGGCCCACCCTCCACTTTCAAGCCCGATTTCAACCCTCCTATAGCCTGTAACTCTCATGGTTTAAATCAAAAAAAGTTGTAGAACTCTTTCTCAACTTTCTCCAGAATTTTGAGTCGTCTCGATTGGAGCTCGGACGAGAAAGTTACACCTAAATTATGGAGAATTGTCAAAATAGTCCATAAAACAGTGTATGGTAACCTCATGTATGATTTCGACCTTGATGCAGCTAATATTTCGCAAAATGCAAAACATGAAAATTGTAGAACATTTTCTTATCTTTCTATGGCATCCTAAACCATCTGAATTAGAGGTCAAATGAGAGAGTTACGTATAGATTACAGACTACCGTCGATTTTTAGCTTCCAATAGTTGCCCTGCAATAAAAAATACCAAAATTTCATAAATTACTCAATAAAATCCAAATTTTATAAATAGAACACAATATTATAATATTTAGAGTAATTAGACATTTAAATAAAATTTATAATTCGTAATGGATGAATTAAACCACCTAATTACGCAATTTAAACGCATACTCACACCCCCCAACTAAAGTGTTGTTAGTCCCTAGCAAATAAGGTGAATGCAATTTAAGGTGGTTTGATACCAATTTCAGTGAATGAATGTACATGCAACACAACCATACCCTTTCATATACAGGAATATCACCAAATTACACACAAACTCATTCATACCCAATGCACGCAACTCCGAAGTAAATCATTCATGCAAGTCTCATCATGATATAGTCATTAGGAACATCAAACTCATGTAAAATTAACGAGAGAGCACAATTTATAGTTAATGTAGCCATATAAATTCAAGTAATGTGTGTGACTCGTTACACCTAGGATATTCGTGGACACCTAGAGAACTATCGTTTTGACTTGGCCTAACTGGTATGCCCTAAAAAAAAACACTCAAAAAAGATGGGTTCGCTCATCGTATGTGAGGAGAGGTGTCATGATCAAACATCCCAAATATTGTAAGGAACAAATGCTAAATGTACAGAGTGGACTAGTCTGAAAAGGATCCAACCTATTTACGAGGTGTCGGGTCCTTCACCCTAGCATCTTCTCACTTACTGGCCATATCCAACCTAGGCCACCCTAGATCAACTTATTCACAAACCAGGCGTGAATACAATTGAGGCATTAGGCGGGTGAAAAGTCTTCACATGTGGATAACATGTGTTTTGTCCCTGACATTTGTTGTAGTTGAGTGGAGGAGGTATTAATCTTTCACCTCTGCTAGGGTATTTCTAGTTCTCTTTTTCTTTCTTCTGCTCATTTTTCAATTTCTTTCTTTTCATGGTCTGTTGGGACAATCATAACACTTTTTTTATTGTTTTCATACCACCCATGTGCATTAAGCTTGAACAAGAGTCCATGAAATAAGTTTATTTCTAGGGGTGGCTCAGCCTTCACATGTTGAGTAGGCTACAAGACCTAGGTTTCTATCTCCCCACTAGATATCACCCTTAGGCTAGCAATTCAAAAACCAAGACTAGTGTACAAAGAATATCCAGAAAAAATAGAGAAATTTGAGTTTCATGAACTTTGAGTTGACGTCAAAAACTCAAAAGAACGATAAATGGCTTAACAGTACCTCACAAGGTGTCAAAGTCGCCACGGGCGCTCTCTCAATGTTCACAAGGAACCCTCAGTGCTACAACTCACGTGAACGTGTATTTTTTTTTTTAACCTCAAGAGATACCATGTAGATACAAGAGTTTATATAGCAAGATTAACACAATTGAACTACCAATCAACCTTCAATGAGTTACAATTCACAATTTAACCATATAAAGAGAAACTACACATAAATGACCCAAGTGTGTACTCCTAGGTTATATGCAAGTATGTGAAGGGCATAAGTAGTGTCATGCATGGCCTAATCATCCATATTCACACATTTTTTTTTTCAATGTTATTCAAAAATGAGAAACAGTGAAGAAAAGAAAGAAACTTCCCTAGCTTCTTGGTGAATCCGTCAAGGAATTAAATTTTCAGCTCTGTACTCATGCCAAATAAACCTGCATAAAAAATTATAAATTATTCAAAAGTACATAGATAAATAAATAAATTAATAAAGATAAAAGAAATAAACAAAAGAAAAACTCTTTGGGTTTCCTCCCATAAGCAGTTGTTTTAACGTCTCTAACCAGATTTTTCAACCTTCATCAACTAGGATCTCCAAGAGGAATAAATGCACGGTTTCTCTCCATTTGTTCTCCATAGTAGTGCTTCAGTCTCTGACCATTATCTCAGAATATTTTTCCTGTCTTGTCCTTCAAGTCTATTGCTCCAAAATGGAAAACTTTGTTAATTGTATAAGGACCTGTCCATCTTGACCTTAACTTACCAAAGAAGAGTTTTAATCATGAGTGGAAGAGTAGAACCTGTTGTCCTGGAGCAAACTCACGCCTAAGAATCTATTTGTCATGCCACTTCTTCGTTTGCTCTTTGTAGATTTTTGCATTTTCATATGCGTCACCTGAGAACGCATAGCGAAGATGCTCAAGGAATTGCTTCAACTCTGGAGATATAGGTTGCTGCATCTTTTCTTTAAAGATTACATAATCTGTCTTTGCTACCATAGGTTCTAGCCCCCCCACATGCCGCTGTGTTGTAATCTGCTGCAAGGATCTTTTTAGGTGATTAGCTGGTACATCTTTTTGAAAGAATTTTTCTTGACCTTGCTGAATGACATCTACTCGAAAACAAGTTCTTGGATCTTCTGGGAATCTCATGTCTTGGTAGATGTTGATCATAACCTCTTCCTTGTCCACTTTCAATGATAACTCGCCCTTTTGAACATCAATTAAAGCCCTTCCAGTGGCCTAGAATGGTTAACCAAGAATTAGTGGGACTTCTTGTTCTTCCTCCATATCTAGCACCACAAAATCAACAGGAAAAATAAATTTATCCACCTTTACCAATACATTTTCTATGATTCCACGTGGATACTTGATGGATCGATCTGCTAGTTGCTAAGAAATGGTTGTTTGTTTCATCTCTCCAAGTCCTAATTTCCTACAAACAGAGAGTGGCATAAGATTAATGTAACAACCTGAACAATAATGATATTTAAATAATAAAGAGGGTGGGAAAAATGGAAACAGTAACAAAAGGAGGCAGCCAACTTAGCGTTCGTCGACGACATTGCATTTTGAAGGTGATAATTTCAAGAAATTTCCTAGGCCTCGTTGATGTACACAGGGGTTTCATCGATGAGGGTTCTTCAGAATCTCGTCAACGAGGTCCCGTCTCGTAGACGAGAAGATATCGATAAGGACTTTTGGAGGTCTGAAATTCATCGACGAGGGTGTAGGTTCGTCAACGAACTTTCTACAGGACTCGTCGACGAGGTGATGTAGCTCGTCGATGAATCCCACAGTATAAATAGTGCTAAACTCATTTTTTTTGCGTAGAATCTCATCGAAAACCTCTTCTCTTTCTCTCCTATGGCTCCACCTCCTTCTCTCTTCAATTTCGGCCCTGTCAATCACCGGATCGACAATTTGAGGCCACCACGATGCTTTTGGCAGAGTTCTCTTCAAGTCTGCTAGGACGGATCGTTGGTGGGATCGAGTTGAATTTTTTTCCAGAATCAGAGTAAGGCCTTTTAGTCAAATTTTGGCCTTTTGGTAGTTGTAGGAAATGATGTAGGTAAAGAAATATTAATATTATGTTATGACGAATGTTGTTTTCAGGGTGTAGAGTGGAGAACCCTGCGGGTGTAGGCCCCGTTACAGTAGGGAGATTTTAGCAGGAATTAAATAAGGGAAATATGCTATGTTAGGTAGTTTTAGAATGATTTTCAGTATGAAATGTATATTTTTTTAGATTATTATTCAGAATAGAAATTATACAATTCATCAAGTATATTTAATATGTTTCAAATTACTGCATGGCTTGAGAATATTGATATAGTACAGAAGTATGTTTTGTAGTATTTTCAGAGTATGTTATACAAAATATACAGATAGTGAACATGTTTTACAGAATTTTCAAAATACCATGATTATATAGATTTACAGTTTATTACAGAAATACAGTTGATATAGATACAGTTTACAGTACCATAACATACAATTTTACAGTTTATTTTAGAAAATACAGTTAATACAGATACAATTTATCACAATGTCAAGATTTATACAGCTATTACAAAATCATGGTAAAAGAGATAGTTGTATATAGAGATGTATTATATAGTATCAGACCCTGTTGGATCATACAGTTTACAGAGCACGGTACCGTAGCTACATACAGTATATAGAGTGCAACCACCTATTCAGATAATATGTGGTATAATGGTCGATCGTATAGAACCCGTGAGTGGACAAGCTCCCCATCAGATATGGGTTGAGGAGGGTTGATCAGACTGATGGAGTATAGTGATTTATTCCTTGTTGGCCAGTTAGGGTAGATCCCGCCTACGGGCCGCACAACCCTGTCATGAGGGGTTAAATCATGACACATAGTTATCCACAAGGAAGTTTTGAGTTATTAATATGTTTATATAGATTTACAGAGACATAATATATATATATATATATATATATATATATATAAAGTATTTTTAGTAGAAACCTAAAGTACAGATATGATAAGCAACAGGAAAAAGGTGATGGTTTATATTATTGGTATGGTATTTACAGATTCAGTGATACATGATTATATAGTAATAGATTTTCACAGTGTTGTAACTCAATTGCCACACACAAGTAATAACATATTTCGTCTTACTGAGAATTGGCTCATTCTATTACTTTAACATTTTTCAGGTGATCCAGATAGGCGAGCAGATTAGGCTCGCAGGTATAGGGGCTTCAGTAGTGCCCTGTCAATAGAGAGTGAGTATTTTTTTTGGAGTATTTCTATATAGCCCTAACCAGTTGAGGATATTTTGGGGAACAATCGTACATGTATATTTTAGGAAACATTTTAACACTTTAGTATTGTATATAATTATATATGGTTATGTATATTTGATTTCCACTTCTCGCTGCTTAGGTTAATGATTGGGTTTAAACCAGTGTGGTATCAGAACATTATAAATGTTACAGTATAAAAAAAAATTCAGTTAAATAGTAGGTTGTTACAATTAATGCTAGCACCAAGATCACATAAAACTTTATCATTAAAACGAATTTCCAATAGTGCAAGGCAAAGTAAAACTCCCCGAATCTTTTAATTTTTGAAGCAATTTCTTTTGAAGAATAGCACTGCACTCCTCGGTAAGGTTCACTGTTTCAAACTACTCAAACCTTCTTTTCTTGGAAATGATGTCCTTCAGGAATTTGACATAATTTGGCATTTGTTCCAAGGCATCTGCAAAAGGAATATTTATGTGAATTTTCTTAAAATTTCCAAAAACATAGAAAATTACTTATCTAATTTTTGTTTTTGAAAACATTGAGGATAAGGAAGTGGAGTAGAGAGAATAGGAGGATTGTCAGGAAATGAAATTGCTGGTAATGTGTTAGTCTCTCTTGGTGTGTCATCCACCATCTCCTCTTCTTCCACTTTATTCTTGCCTTGACCATTATTTTTAGCTATAGGGGTATACATGGTCTCCTTTGGTGGTGATTTCTTAATTTCTCTTCCATTCCTAAATGTGATGACATTGCATTGTTCCTTTGGATTCACTTCGGTGTTGCTAGGAAAAGTTCCTCTTTGCTGGGAATTTATAGTCGTGGCCAGTTGCCCAATTTGCATTTCAAGGTTCTTCATAGTGGTTCCCATATTGTTGCAATGAGTCTCGATGTTGTCTAGCCGTGCATCTATCTTTTAAACCTTGCTTTTGTCTCCTTAACAAAAGATATCATAGCATCCTCGAGTGACATTTTCTTCTGACTTTGTTGACTATCAAATCTTGCAGGAGGTTAGAACACATTCCTTGTATTTCTATAAGACAAATTCTCATTATTTCGAAGCCCTGGATGATAATATTGTGGCAAAGGATTACCACGATAATTGTCGTTCCGATTATTGATGTATTGAACTTGTTCTTAACTAGCTCCATTGCTCGGTTCTATCCTACTTGTGGCCGTCACATATTCTGCACCTTGTGGTATCCTCTGCATTGTCAAAGCTGAAATCTAATGGGATAGAGAAATGACTTAAACTGAAAGTGCAACAAACGACTTCAATTTATGAATTCCAGTAACTTTCTTAGCCATAGTTCTTTCAATTGGCCATTGATAGTTATTTGAGGTCATTTCTTCAAAAAGAGCAGTAGCACCCTTACGTGTCTTTGACATCAAAGTTCCCCCACACGCGACATCAACTAAAGTCCGAGTTTTCCCATTTAATCCATTATAGAACAACTGAATCTACACCCAATACAGCAATCCAAGTTGTGGGCAGCATTGAATTAAATCTTTATACCTTTTCCATGCTTCGTAGAGAGATTCAAAATCATGTTGCTTGAATTGACCAATCTCACTCCTGAGTTGAGCTGTTTTTGCAAGTGGAAAGAATGTAGCCAGAAATTTTTTAGCCATGTCCTGCCAACTAGTGATATTCCCTATTTGTAGAGACTGTAGCCAACCTCTTTCTTTGTCCCTCAAAGAGAAAGGGAATAATCTTAGTCTAATGGTGTCTTCAGTAACACCATTGATCTTCACAGTATCACAAATCTCTAGAAACATCATCAGATGGATATTGGGATCATCAAGTGGTGATCCACTGAATTGGGTCAGCTGCACCATGCTAATTAATGCAGGTTTGAGCTCAAAATTGTTGGCATTAATGGGTTGGCTTCTGATACCCGAATAGTTGTCATTCACAACTGGCCATACATAATCCTTTAAGGCGTGTGACTGCGCATTATCTTGTCCGTTCTCCATGGCTAGTACCCTTTTTTTCCTTAGTGCTCTAACCGTTCCTTCAATCTCCATATCAAAAGGAATAATAGTACGTGTTCTAGCACTACACATCCAACATAAAAAACATACCAGAAATATAGAAAAAAAATAATAAAATAAAATAAAATAAAAAGAAATAAATAAAAATATAAAAATAAAATTTTAAATTAAAACCAAAATTACTTTGTATCGATATTGGCAAAAATAAGAAAAACTCAATCCCAGGCAACGACGCCAAAAACTTGATCGGTGCAAATTGCAAGTGTACAATATCATAGTTTTATAATATAATGATGTGTAAAGTATTATCCTCAAGGATTTATGTCTTAATTTTACCAAGTACCGAATTTATAATAACTTTGATTTTATTTAGAAAAATTAATAATTTTAGACTGCGAAATTTAAACAAAGCTACTTTAAATAAATTATTCAAAAGAATTGAAAATTGGATGCCGCATATCAAATTACTGATGGTGAAAACTTATAGGAAACCGATTTCACCTAGTTTCTCACAATGCTTTACTCATCTAGCCAATTCAAATTCGTATTCGTTGTTTGTTAGCAAATTTCCAATTTTTCCAAAAGCCTCTTTCGATAGCCAATCAAAACTTATTCTTGTTTATTATTTAACATAAGATTATGTAAATTAATAATGTAAGAAATAAAACCCTCGATTTTGAATGCTACGTAGGTTCATACAAGTCTTTCAATCTATATATTTACCTACGCTGAATTATCTAAGGTCTATCCTATAATCCACCTTTTCAGTAGTAAATCACAAGACTAATATCATTTAATTAATGGCTAGTTAATTAAAAGCATTAAGTGTATAATAACTCAAACAAACATAAAGGAAAACTACTTCAGATTAGCATCAATGAGCAAGTATAGTTTAAAACCAGGCTACATCATTTTCCTAGTATACAAAAATTAGTTCATTCCAAAAATTAAATCCAATATAACAGATTTCACCATATTTTCTTATATTTGGAGCGTACAGGAAAAGTCAACACTCGCAGCACCGCCGTTACCCGCCGCGAATACCCCAAGCATTGACCGCGCGTCGCTTTCTTGTTCTAAAACGATTTGAAATTTCTGCGTGTCATCAACTCTCCCTTGTTGTTGTGTTTGTTATTCACCACAATGCCGCCTCATGATTCCAAAAAAGCCTTAAATTTGCTGCATGTCGTCAACTCCAAAAGAGAATTTATTTTCAAAAGAAAAACTCCTTAGGTGCAGCCTCCTTCTCTCCAAGTAGAATACTCCCAGAAAAGAAAATTTGTCCTCCCAAAAGACTCCCCCAAAAAGTGGTGAAGCATCCCACCCTTTTTCCTTGCGCACGGCTCCCCCAAAGAAACCCTACAAAAAACATGTCTCCTTACTTTTTTCTTTTTATTTCCAAAATCCCCTTCTTTCCTTTCTTTCCTTTCTTTTCTTTCTTTCCATTGTTTTGTTCATCACCCAGCGTGCTGCTCTAAGATGACCCGGCTGCATGGCTTGGTCACATCATACTTTTTTATTTATTTATTTTTTCTTTTCCCCTTTCAAAGGCACACAGTTTTCCCTCCACTTTCAAGCCCAATTTAGACCCTCCTACAACCCGTAACTCTCCAAGCTCAAAACATGAAAGTTGTAGAATTATTTCTCAGCTTTGTGTATAATTTTGAATTGTCTCAATCAAAGTTTAGAAGAGAAAGTTACACTCAGATTACGGAGAATTGTTGAAATAGTCCATAAAACGGTGTATGGTAAATTCACGTCTTATTTCGACCTTGATGCAACCAATATTTCGCAAAATGCAAAACATAAAAATTGTAGAGTATTTTCTTATCTTTCTACAACATTCTAAATCATCTAAATCGGAGGTCAGATGAGGGAGTTATGCACATATTACAAATTACCATTGGTTTTTAGCTTCCAATAGTTGCTCTGCAATAAAAAAAAAAAATACCAAAATTTCATAAATTACTCAATAAAATTCAAATTTTATAAATAGAACACAATGTTAGAATATTTAGAGTAATTAGACATTTAAATAAAAAATATAATTCGTAATGCATGAATTAAACACCTAATTATGCAATTTAAGCGCGTAATCACTTGTTGAGAAAGACGAGTGCCCTTATACGAATCAGATGTAGCCATACCGGGCTGCATAACAAATTAGGGAAGAGGGAAGTTACTTGTATAGGTAGGTAATCTTCCTTATTCTCGGGAACTTTTGCCAGCTAAACTTTTGTTTGAATATATGTGTGAGTACGAGATAAACTATCCACCTGAAGACTTACTAAGTAAAGTAAGAGCCCTGATATGCTTCAATTATAGCTATAGGTTGCATAAGGTATCAGAGCAGAGGGGTACTACTTTTATGGGCAGGTAATCATCCTAATCCTTGGGAACTCTCGTTTTATTAAAATACGTTGCATGTATATGAGTAAGGATAAAAAATGTTTTCATAACTATGTTAATTTTATCAATGATGATTATATATTTGTATATAAACCTCATGATAGCCACACACTCGTGTTAATTTATTTCGGCTTACTGAGATGTGTTTCATCCGATATGGAATTTTACCTTTTCAGGACCTTCACATGATCAAGCTCAGTGAGCTCAAGGCTTGGCATAGCATTTTTTGATAGCAAGAGGGTATAGACTTTTGGATGTATAATATTTCTAAGGGTTTTTTATATTTAAGTTTTCTGAGATGCATATATGTTTATGAATGTTGGTTGTTTGGAGGATATCTTTTGAGATTATAGATATGTAGAAACTCTGGTATATTATCAAGGATGTTGACCTGATTGGTCACACCTAGTTTTGATTATGACAAATACTCTTGGTACTGATGGTTGTACTAAGACTTACATGCAGGTTTACCTTGTGCGCGCTTTCGAACTAAACGACATATCATGATGGTGTGCAGTGTTCGTGCCGAAAAATGAAGAATTGTGTTGTGTATTTGTATTCATAATTTTATTTCTTCATTTTGGGATGTAAATTAATTATGTACTGTGTACTCCTATGACTTTTAATAATTTGCATCATGCATGGTAGGTAGGTATGCTCAAATCGATCATAGTTGGACTTTAGGTACCTACATAGACCATAGAAAGACCATAGGGAATGATCCTAGGGCACTCACTCTTGCACGTATACAAATGATCATTTGAAATGGGTGATTGAATGTTTAAAAAAAACCAAAGTGCACAAAACATGCATGTTCGGTCGATCGAACCTTCCAGTTCAATATCACTCGATCGACCGAACCTGATTTGGGTCAACAGGTTGATCGTAACCCGATCGACTGAACTCTTATAGTTCATTTGACCTCAGTCAACCGAACTCTCTAGGAGTCAACATTTTGACCACCTGGTCGACCGAGCATATTTTGAATACACCAACCTCATCAACCGAGTTCCCACATGTGGGAACTCAACGGTTTGGTTGACCGACCGACTCAGTGCAAATTGACCCTAGTCGACCGAACCTCACAAGAAGGAAAAATCGCCCTTGGACTTACAAGTCTGGTCAACCGAAGGAGATAATTCATTTTAGTACCAGTCAACCGAACCTTGCAAAAAGGCTTCAGATTTACAAGTCTGGTCGACTGAACTCACAGTTCATTTTACTCCTGGTCGATTGAACCTCTAGAACTTGGATCGACCGAACTTGCCCTACTCGATCAGTGCTCTCGGGTTGTCCCTTATTTTTTACCGCGATTAACTTTTTTAAATAGGGTTAATTTAATTAAATAACATTAAAAATTTTCTAATTATTCCACTTGTATCCTTAACGGCCATTTTTTTGGGGAAGTCTATAAATACCTCCTCATTTTGAATAATTAGAAAGAGATTAGATAGATCATTAAGGCCAAAATTCTCTCAAATCCAAAAATCAATTTATAGCCAATACTACTTCCAAACACTCACATACTCCACACTCTTGATCTCTTTAAGCATTGTGAATATCTCTAAGGCTATTGTGCTTAATCTATATAGTTAGAACTCTCACTTGTATTATTGCTTGATTGATTTTATCTGATAGTTTAACATTAAAGTTCTTCCACCAAGTTCATTTGATAAATCTTGTGTGGGAAGACTTTGAGGGTTATGGTTCTTGCATTGTCATTGCAAGATACCCAAACCTAGTTTTTGGTGTGCAAAAATCTTTTTCAAAAAGCTAGTCTTTCGAACAACTCCAATGCGCATTGTACATTGAAATATCCTATTGAGTTTGTTTGAATTAACTTGCTTAGCATATTTGAAATCCTGATCTAATTTTGTGTTATTCACATATTGTGTTTCAAATCTGGTTTGGATATACACTCTGGATCTAGTCTGATTATAATACTTGATTGAGTGTTTAACACACATTAGAGCACTGAGCATATTTACATATCATTCGTGCTTGTAATATTGATTGAACTGTATTGGTGCACACATTTGCTTGTCTAGAAGCATATTTCTATGTACAAACTTTATACATATTGGTTGTATTCCAGGAACGGACCTAAAGAGGGAAACTAGCCCTGTGGAATAGCCCCGGATTGGCTTAGACCCGGTTAGAAAAGTTAGGTGCGCCATCCTATTAAGGCGTGTTGGTTGAGGTCAGCCCCTTGAATTGACCTGGTTTGTTTAGGTGCCACTCCACCTGTTTAAGTGAGCATTATAGTGGTAATTCTTGTGCTAGTGTGGCAGATGCGAAGACGTAGGCACAGTTGGCCGAACCCCGGTAACATATCGTGTGTGTTTTTTACATCTTTGCACTTTACCTTTACTGCACATGTATGTTTATTTGTTGATTGTGTAGACTGACCCTAGGCTGTATTACATTGTTGATAAAACCAATTAACCTAGAAGATAAATTTTAAATACCCAATTCACCCCCTGAAATAAGGAATAGCTTCCCAAGAGAGGGGGGGGGGGCGTGAATTGGATTCTTTTGAATTTTAACGATTTTTAAGCTTTTGATTTTAATACCCAGAAAACAAAATATATAAATGATAATCACACTTAAAAATACTAAAATTTAAGTACACAAGTCAATTAATGAAATCAAATTAATTCAATCACTCAACCAAGAATATTAGAGCTTTAATTGATTTCCCCCTAAGACTTTATAATGCACCTCTCTTGATCAAGATTTTCACAGATTAACCAACGTACACCCTTTTTGGGTTTTCGCAAACGGTTAATCAAAATGTACTTTCTAAATATCAAGTATCTTTGTTTCTTTCTCACTTAAAAACCTGCAATCTGCACTTTTAAAACATACCACATTAACAAGTAAAGAATATGAAGTAAAGTAGAGAGAAAGAGACAAGAATTTTTACGAGGTTTGGCTTCAACACAGCCTACGACCTCGCCCTTGGCAAAATACCAAGGGGTTCCACTATATCTGTTCTTTTACCAGGTGGAACAACACCTGTTTACAACCACTCCTTCTGTTAGGCTAGAGCCTGCCTCTCCAAATGACAATCCCTCGTTTGGTCCAATGATTCAACAGCTCAGAATTGTCTAAGAATCAAGATAAAGAGATTTTGTGTACAAAAGAAAAACTCTCACAGCAAAGTAAATTAGTACAATAATCAGCACAATGATACTTCAAGGTAATTCAAATATAAAAGAATTTGAAGCTCAATACTTAGTATGAATCACCAAATAATTTTCAAAGAAAATGAAAGATTCTGATTTTTGAAAGTTTTGCTTCAAAGTATAAATCAATAGAAAATCAGTAGTTTGAACACAAGAGAGTTTTAGATCCTTTGAGAATTTTGAATACTTGAAGATCGCTTGACCTAAAAACCTTTGAAGGTTGCTTGATCTAAAAACTTTTGAAGGTTGCTTGATCTAAACACTTTTGAAGATTGCTAGATCTGAAAACCTTTGAAGATTGCTTAATTTCAAAAACCTTTGAATATTGCTTCAATTTGAAACCTTTGAAGATTTGGACTATTTATAGATGCTTTAGAAGCCATTCATTACTCCCAAAGATTCCTAAAAATCATTTCCAAGTATTTTGAACTAAATATGTCCAAAAATGTGGTTTAAAGATCTTCCCATTGAGAGATTTAATGCCAACGTTTGAGTCGCAGTCACCTGCCACGACTTGGCAGTTGGCTATCACAGAGCAATCTCTCAACACAGAATGCTGGCAGTCGCCTGGCTTGTTCACGCAAACGCCTAACAGGTTTAGGCAGTCGCCTGTCTAGCTACTGACTTTTGAGAAAACTCTTTCTTAATGTGGCAATCGCCTGGCCCTTCAATATTTGAAAATTTTTCTTTTTAAAAAACTTATCTTTTCATTGATTATGAAAATATTCTTTAAAGTATATATATAAAAATATATTTTTGAATTTCTAAGAGCTTCAAACCTTTATACTTGAAATTTAGCTTTGAAGTACTTACATTTAGAATATCCTTAAAAATATAATTCTTTGATCTTCAATCTTGTTCTTCCATCATCTTTGTTGTTTCAATCTATTCTTTGAGCTTTTCACCAGTATAACTTTATTCCTCATGCTCTTTGTAATCCATAAGCTTTACTTTGTGTTCTTCAAGAATTCTTTGTAATCCATAAGCTTCCTTATGCACTTGAGCTTTGTCACTTTCCTGAAAAACTTTTACTTGAAACATATTAAACACATCTTTGATTTGTTTTCATCAAAATAAGAATTGTAAGCCTTATTAGGCCAACAATCTCCCCCTTTTTGATGATGACAAATCGAGAGCAAAAATAATAAGATTTTTATACTCATGGCTCCCCCTATCAATAAGCATGATATATTCTTAAAGGTATGATTCATGCATATAAGTCCAGAAGATAATCCATGAATAGACCATACATACAAGTACAAAGACAATTAAAAAAAAATCCATCCATCCATTTAAAGTAAAAAAAATTTATCCATCCATTTAAAGTTTAAGGTTTTGCAAACCATGATATATCATATTTTTGCACTCACTTCTCTTAAACATTTTGTCCCCCTTTGGACATCAATCAAAAAGGAGAAAGAGATACAAAAATAAAGAAATGTTGCAAGACGAAGTACTATTTTTAGAACATCAAGAACAATCTATTCGATAAAGCTTGAATTCAAAAAAGCACACAAAAGTGATAAATATCTTATAGATGAAAACACATCAATTAGAAGCTTCCATAGATTCACTTTCATCATCTCCTTCCTTTTGTTCATCAAATTCATCATCTCCTTCCTCTTGGTCACCAAATTCATCTTCACTAGATATAGTAGAGCTGATATTCATAGGTGATTTTCCTTTAGAAGAATTGGCCAACTGTTGCTCAATCTTATCAACTCGCTTATCAATATGTGAACAGTAAGTTTCTATGGAGGTAACCTTCTTTTGCAAAGTACCAAGGCCAGATTTCATACCATCATTGAACGTCATATAATGATTAAAAAATGGAACAAACCATGAAGGAGTTTCTGGATCAAGCTGAATTGAAGGTGTTGGGATGGAAGATGAAGGAGGTGGTGGAGCAGATAAGACATTTCGATGTCCTTTATGAAACCGCCCTTGAGGAGAATTCTTATAGCCCATACATTTAAAAATGGTATCAGAAAAGATATCATAATAAGTCTTGCTAGTGAAGTTGAATGATGGTGTTAGAACATTAAAATAAGCAAAAACCATATTCAACATCCCAGCATATGGTAGAACAATACGAGGAGCATCGACTTTCATGATAATCCACTAGATAATTAAACTTAGAAGATCCATCTTCTTTCCTTTGAGAATACACCACATTACAAAACAATCTAGAAATGAAATATGATCATGAGAACCAGATTGTGGTAGGATGTTGTTTGTAATGAGCTTGCGCAGAATCAGATCTTTCAGATTAAGCTGCTTATAAAGAGGAGGATGCCCAAAATTAACAAGAGTCTCAGTCATGACTAGGGGCTAAATATTTTGCGGAGTAAAACTTGAGCCATAATCCATTGCTTCTCAACAATGTGAACCTCAAAATCCCCTGGCTTGATTCGAAGAATCTTACCCAAGGATATGGAAGTTAGATGGATATTTTGCCCAAGCAGATTGGTTTTGATCCCATTATCACATCATTCCATGTTTGCATAAAAAATTCGAACAACATTGGGATAATATCCTTCACTTGATAGGTAATAAACTTATCCCATCCAATGTTCTTAAAGAGTTCCATGATTTCAAAGAAATCTGAATTGAAGAACGTTACATCAAGAACCTTACCTAAAATAGGTTCAGCTGAAGCAATCTGATTTCGGTAAAGGTGCTTAGCGTGTGGAGTCACTAACCATTTCTCCACCTCATCGTTATTGATCCTTGTTGAAGATGAGGATCCCTTGACAACAACGGATTTGGATCAAGGCATATTTATATGGAGAAGAAAAACAAGGAAACCCTACGTTAGGTTCGGGATTTGGTGAGTAGGAAGGATTAGAAACTTGGTTTCAAGATGATTTGAACGAGATATGTGTATGGAAAATGATAGAGACGAAAGATTTCAAAGAGAAAGATGAATGAGCAGGTGCCTGGTGGGTTTTAAAATGACTTAGAACAGGGTTTTAAACCCTACCCGCCACGAGGCAGTTGCCTGCTTGAATGTGGCAGGCGCCTGTCTATGTGGAATTTTAAAAGACAGTAGTCTGGCAGTCACCTGACACCTTGGTAGCCGTCGCCTGCCAAACAGAACAATGTTTAAATTACTTCACGACTATGAATATGTTTAAATTTTTCTTATAAATATGAATCTTTCTTTCGACAAAGGTTTTGTGAAAATATATGCTAATTGATCATGTGTATTTACAAATTCTAGCATTATATCTTCATTTTGCACATGATCTCTCAAGAAATGGTGTCTTATGTCAATGTGTTTTGTTCTTGTGTGAGATACTGAATTTTTTGAAATATTAGTAGCACTTGTGTTGTCACATTTGATAGGAATAGTTTGATATTGTATTTGAAAATTTTTTAATTGCTGTTTCATATACAATGTTTGTGCACAACAACTTCCTGCAGTAATGTATTATGCTTTTGTTGTGGATAATGTTACAAAGTTTTGTTTCTTTGAAGACAATGAAACTAAAGAGTGTCCTAGAAAATGACACATTCCACTTGTTCTTTTTCTATCTATTTTACATCCAGCAAAGTCTGCATCTGAATAACTAATCATTTCAAATTCAGATTCCTTTGGATACCATAATCCTAGTTCAAGTGTGCCTAATAGATACCTAAGGATTCTTTTGACCGCTCTTTGGTGTGATTCCTTAGGAGCTGACTGAAACCTTGCACACATACATACACTGAACATAATATCCGGTCTACTTGCTGTTAAATAAAGTAAGCTTCTTATCATTCCTCGATAGTGCTTAGTATCCACTTGTTTCCCTTTTTCATCTTTGTTAAGACTAGTTGAAGTACTCATAGGAGTTCCTATAGGTTTACTTTCTTCCATATCAAACTTTTTTAACATGTCTTTAATATATTTAGTTTGATTTATGAAAGTTCCATTTTTTGCTTATTTGATTTGTAATCCAAGAAAGTAATTTAATTCTCCCATCATACTCATCTCAAACTCTTTTTGCATACATGTGGCAAATTCTTTACATAGATATTTATTTGTAGCTCCAAATATAATATCATCCACATATATTTGAACTAATAGCATATCTTTGTTTTTAGTTTTAATGAATAAGGTACTATCAACCTTTCCTCTTGTAAATTCATTTTTAAGTAAAAATTTACTTAACCTCTCATACCAAGCTCTTGGAGCTTGTTTCAAACCATAAAGGGCTTTTGTCAATTTAAATACATGGTTTGGATTTTTAGAATTTTCGAACCCTGGAGGTTGTTTGACATATACTTCTTCATTTATATATCCATTTAAAAATGCACTCTTCACATCCATTTGATATAACTTAAAATCCTTATGGACTGCATAGGCTAACAACATCCTAATAGCTTCCATCCTTGCCACAGGTGCAAAAGTTTCATCATAATCAATTCCTTCTTCTTGATTATACCCTTGTGCCACTAGCCTAACTTTATTTCTTACAACAACTCCATTTTTATCCTTCTTATTTCTAAACACCCATTTAGTTCCTATAATTGATTTATCTTTGGGTTTTGGTATTAGTTCCCATACTTGACTTCTTTCGAATTGATTTAATTCCTCTTCCATAGCTATAATCCAAGAATCATCATTTAAAGCATCTTCAATATTTTTTAGTTCATCTTGGGATAAAAAAGCATAATGATTGCAAATATTTTTTTAGTGAGGCTCTAGTGGTTATACCTTTTCATGTTTCACCAAGAATTTGTTCTTTTGGGTAATTTTTGTCATATTTCCACTCTTTAGGAAGTTTCAGATTCTCTGAAAAGTTTTCATTTAACGCATCATTATTCTTTTCTTCTTTTATTTCAAGAACTTCTTCCTTTTGTGAAGTGACTTCTTTTTCATCATTCTTTCTTTAATGTTATAATGATTTGATTCATAAAAAATTATATGAATTGATTCCATAATTGTAGAAGTTCTTTTATTATAAATCCTATAAGCTTTGCTATTTGTAGAATAACCTAAGAAAATACTTTCATCCGACTTTGCATCAAATTTTCCTCAATCATCTTTAGTATTTAATATAAAGCATTTACAACCGAATACATGAAAGTAGGATATATTTGGTTTTCTATCTTTCCAAAGTTCATATGGTATTTTATCTATTTTTGATCTTATTGATACCTTATTTACAATATAACATGCTGTATTTACAGCTTCTGCCCAAAAATACTTAGGTAGACTATTTTCATTGAGCATTGTTCTTGCCATTTCTTGCAAAGTTCTATTTTTCCTTTCAACAACTCCATTTTGTTGTGGAGTTCTAGGTTCTGAAAAATTGTGAGTTATTCCATGTTTATTACAAAATCTATCAACTTCCTTATTTTTAAACTCTCTTCCTTGGTCACTTCTAAAGCTTGTTACATTACAGCCTTTCTCATTTTGTAATTTCTTGCATTAGGTTATTAATTGGTTACAAGCTTCATCTTTGTTTGTTAAAAAGATTACCGAAGTAAATCTTGAAAAATCATCTACTATTAAAAAAGCACATCGTTTTCCACCTAAGCTTAAGGTTCTAGTTGGACCAAATATGTCTAAGTGTAGGAGTTCTAGGGGTCTTTTGGTGGATATGAATTTTTTTTTTTTAACTTGTTTTTACTTGTTTTCCCTTTTGACATGCATCACGCATCTTGTCTTTTATGTACTTAATATTTGGTAATCCTTTTACAAGATTTTTCTTAGATAATTTAGATAGTAGATCCATGCTAGTATGACCTAGTTTCCTATGCCATAACCAACTTACTTCATTCATAGCCGTTAAACAAGTTATGCTTTGATTTGTTATTTTCTCAAGATTTATACAATAAACATTATTTATTCTATGAGTCATAAATAAGGTTTCTCTATTTTTGGGATTTTGGATAACACATTTTTCTTTCATGAAAATTACTTCGAACCCTTTATCACTTAATTGACTAATGCTTAAAAGATTATGTTTTAGTCCTTCTACTAATAGCACATTATCTATAATGAGTGAAGATTCTTTACCAATTTTTTCGATACCAACAATTTTGCCTTTGGCATTGTCATCGAAGGTGACGTATCCCCCATCCTGTTGTTTTAAGGTAGAGAACTTGGTCTTGTCACCAGTCATATGCCTTGAGCATCCGCTGTCCAAGTACCATTTTTCCGTTGTCGTTGTTGTCCTAAGGCAAACCTATAATGAGGGAGACTATGTGTTAGTTTTTGGAACCCAAATTCTTTTGACTTTCATTGTTTTGTTGTTGGTTCCACTATTTGTTTTCCATTCTCCTTGAACTTTAACATATTTTTTCTTTAATGGACAATTGAACATTGCATGACCTTTAGTCTTGCACATATAGCAAGTGGTGTGTTCACGTTTGTTACTTGATGAAGTGCTAGCATAAAACTTAGCTTCCTTAACAAAATATCCCATGTATAGCTTTTTATTCCTTTTATTTGTTTTACTGTTGTAGCCTATTCCTTCTTTGTTTCCATGAAGCCTTTTGCTGTCCAATCATCTTTTCAAAGTTTTCTTTACCTTTAGTAAAATTATAGACAATATTTTCTTTATCCTCAACTATCTTTTTGAGTTCATTTATTTCTAAATCTTTCTTGTTCAAATCATTTTTATGAGTTTTATCTAATTCTTGTTTTGCTATGTTTATTTCTTCTTCCAACTTCTTAATATAAGTATTTCTTTCTTCTTCAATAACTTTGAATGATTCAAGTTGCTTTACTAGTTCTTGATTTTGATCTTTCAAAGTTATATTTCTTTTAGACACTTTTATAAATCTTTTATGTAGTGAAAATAATTCAGTATGTAATTCCTTATAAGAAGGCAAACTATCACATGACTCATCACAAGACACATTTTGAGATTCTGTTGAAGAGTAATAAGAATTTACCTCTTCTTCATTTGCCATGAAGCATATATTTGTCATCTTTTGTTCACTTGATTCGGTTTCAGTTTCGCTGGAGCTTGAGTCGTCCCAAGTAGCTTTCATTGCTTCCTTCTTTTTCTTATTGTCTTTCTTGAATAATGGACACTCCGGTTTAATATGCCCTGGCTTTTTGCAATGATAACAGATTGGTAGTTAATTCTTACCTTTATTTTCTTTCCTACTTGTATCTCCTTTTTCAGTTTTCTTTTTATTAAACTTTCTTGGAAACCTTTTATTTCTTCTATTGAATTTTCCTAATCTCTTAGTAATGAATGCCAATTCATCTTGATCTAAGTCACTTGTTTCGCTTTCTTCTTCACTAGTGCTATGGCTAGATGCTTTTAGAGCTATGGATCTTTTATGCTTTGGTTCAGGATTCCTTTCTTTCAATGTCATTTCATATGTAAGAAGTCAACCTATAAGTTCATCCAAAGAAGTTGTCTTAAGGTTTCTACCTTCCGTGATAGTTGTGGTCTTTGGTTCCCAAATAGAGGGTAGGCCTTTTAGAATTTTTCTGATCATTTCATATGTAGTTTAGGTTTTTCCTAAGGCACTTAAAGAGTTTATTATATGGGTAAATCTGATGTACATGCTTGATATCGTTTCATCAGAATTCATTTTGAATGCTTCCTATTCACTTGTTAGCATGTCTATTCTATTGTCTCTAACATTAACAGTTCCTTCATAAGTTACTTCTAGTTTATCCCAAATCTCCTTAGCTGTTTTGCAGGCCATGACTCGATTAAACTCATTAGCATCTAATGCACAATATAACACATTTATAGCACTTGCATTTATTTGAAGCAATTTATAATCTAAGTCGGTCATGTCTTTCTTTTCTTTTGGAATATGTTTTCCATCAACTAACTTAGCGGGGATAAGATTTCCATCCATAACAACTTCCCAAGCTTTGCAATCCATGTGTTGGAGATATATTTCCATTCTCTTTTTCCAAAAAGTGTAATTGTGTCCACAAAAGCTTGGTGGGCGGGTTGAGGATTGTCCATCACCAAAGGGTGCTACCCCAATGTTTGCCATTAGATCTTTTTATAGTTTCTTGTTAGGAATTTCTATAACTAGGCTCTAATACCAATTGAAATAAGGAATAGCTTCCCAAGAGGGGGGTGAATTGGATTCTTTTGACTTTTAACGATTTTTAAGCTTTTGATTTTAATACCCAAAAAACAACATATATAAATGATAATCACACTTAAAAATACTGATATTTAAATTCACAAGTCAATTAATGAAATCAAATTAATTCGATCACTTTATAATGCACCTCTCTTGATCAAGATTTCCGCAGAATAACCAAAATACTCCTTTTTTGGGTTTCCGCAAACGGTTAATCAAAACGTACTTTCTAAATATCAAGTATCTTTGTTTCTTTTTCACTTAAAAACCTGTAACTTGCACTTTTAAACCATACCACAATAACAAGTAAAGAATATGAAGTAAAGCAGAGAGAAAGAGACAAGAATTTTTACGAGGTTCAGCTTCAACACAGCCTACGTCCTCGCCCTTGGCAAAATACCAAGGGGTTCCACTATATCAGTTCCGTTACTAGACAGAACAACACCTGTTTACAACCATTCCTTTTGTTAGGCTAGAGCTTGCCTCTCCAAACGACAATCCCTCATTTGGTCCAACGATTCAACAACTCTGAATCGTCTAAGAATTAAGATAAAGATATTTTGTGTACAAAAGAAAAACTCTCATAGCAGAGTAAATCAGTACAATAATAAGCACAATGATACTTTAATATAATTCAAATATAAAAGAATTTGAAGCTCAATACTTAGTATGAATCACCAAATAATTTTCAAAGAAAATGAAAGATTCTGATTTTTGAAAGCTTTGCTTCAAAGTATAAATCAATAGAAAATCAGTAGTTTGAACACAAGATAGTTTTAAATCCTTTGAGAACTTTGAAAACTTGAAAATCGCTTGATCTAAAAACCTTTGAAGGTTGCTTGATCTAAAAACTTTTGATGGTTTCTTGATCTAAACACTTTTGAAGATTGCTGGATCTAAAAACCTTTGAAGATTGCTTAATTTCAAAAACCTTTGAATATTGCTTCAATTTGAAACCTTTGAAGATTTGGACTATTTATAGATGTTTTAGAAGCCATTCATTACTCCCAAAGATTCCTAAAAATCATTTCCAAGTATTTTGAAATAAATATGTCCAAAAACGTGGTTTAAAGATCTTCCTGTTGAGAGATTTAATGCCAACATTCGAGTGGCAGTCGTCTGCCACGACTTGGGAGTCACCTGTCACAAAACAATCTCTCAACACAGAATGCTGGCAGTCCCCTGCTAGAACCAAGGTAGTCACCTGGCTTGTTCACGCAGGCGCCTGATAGGTTTAGGCAGTCGCCGGTCTAGCTACTGACTTTTAAAAAACCTCTTTCTTAATGTGGCAATCGCCTGGCCCTTCAATATTTGAAAATTTTTCTTTTTCAAAAAATTTTCTTCTTTAGAGTATATATATAAAAATATATTTTTGAATTTCTAAGAGCTTCAAAGCAATTTATACTTGAAATTTAACTTTGAAGTACTTACATTTAGAATATCTTTAAAAATATAATTCTTTGATCTTCAATCTTGTTCTTCCATCATCTTTGTTGTTTCAATCTTTTCTTTGATCTTTTCACCAGTATAACTTTATTTCTCATGTTCTTTGTAATCCATAAGCTTTACTTTGTGTTCTTCAAGAATTTTTTGTAATCCATAAGCTTCCTTATACACTTGAGCTTTGTCACTTTCCTGAAAAACTTTTACTTGAAACATATTAAACACATCATTGATTTGTTATCATCAAAATAAGAATTGTAAGCCTTATTAAGCCAACACCCCCCTCTTGGGGTTGCACCAAAGCTAACAAAGGAGTTGTTATTATATCCGCTGTGTAATTTAGATTATGATATCAGATACGGGTAATGGAATACATGGCACCTGGGCCCCACTTGGCGGGTTCGGGGTGTCACAAAGTGGTATTAGAGATATATTCTTAATAACACTCCGGTATCTTCTCATGGATGAACACGTGTCCTTCGTCGATGAGATCTAGAAGGTCGTTTGTTGACAAGAACCCTAGGTTCATCAATGAACTTCAGCTGACGTTCCTCAATAAAATTCCTTATCCTTCTTCTATTTTTCTTTATTATTCTATTGTTATTATTTTTTCAGGTCTCTACATTATATTTTAAGCACAAAGGGAATATTTATTAAAATTTCTTGATAAACCATTTGGACCCCTTAGAGAACTTCACTACGTTGATTATAATGGGATATCTTTTAAATTAGAGGTGAGCATGTATAATTCTGGAAAATGAGAATTCACTGAATTAACACTACCAAAATATTTGTTTTTAGTAACGGAATTATTAGTGACGATTTGAAAATCGTCACTAAAAGCGTTTATTAGTGACGGTTTTCAAAACCATCACTAATAAGGAACCTTTAGTGACGGATATTAAATTGTCACTTATAATTCCATCACTAAACTATCGTGGGAAGCTACTTTTGGCGTTAAAATTTCCTGCGAAAAAATTAGCAACGATTTCCATACTATTAGTGATGGTTTTTTAGTGTCATGACTCACTCGAAAAATGAGCAGCTTAAAAGCTATCCCAAGTATAGGAGTTACGTCGTGTAGTATTAAGTCCAAGGGCTAGATCGTCTCCTCAGGGAATGCGTTTAATCTCAGATTTTACGTTCTTCCAATCGAAATTAAAAAGGTACTGAACTCAGTTCAGATTCGGGTTTTTCAAGATGGTTCAATTTCACTTTTGACAAATTAAATGACACGCAATTTAACCCTAAAATTGACATTCACTAAATTAAAAAAAAAAACAAGAATGAAAACCCTATCCTACTTAAGGAAACATTAAAGCACATGTCAATTAAAGAAGGGAACTTTGAATATGAAATTAAAACACGCAAATGAAACTTAACTAGATATGAATACACACGATAAAAAAAACGAACCTTTAACAAGAAGGACCTCGAATTAAAACTAAATTATTAATGAATTAAACAAAAATAAGACACGATAAAAACACAAACTTTAATAAAAAAACCGACCCTAAACTAAATCAAGTTTCGAAAAATAAAAATTAAATCTTGAAAAGATGACTAGCCTAATTTCTTGAACCAAAACACTTTTTTTTATTCTTTTATATATATATATATATATATATATATATATATATACATATTTAGAATTACTGAATTTATGGAAATAAACTACTCCACCACTAAATTACGTGAAAAAAAAAACAAAACAAAACAAAAAAAATTAAATAGCTACTACAATAAGAATAAAACATTAAAATTCAGATTTTCTTTAAGTAACATTAACAAATCAAAACATGAGTATTACTAAATAAAGAAATAAGAGAGAGAGAGAGAGAGAGAGAGAGAGTAAAACAGAGGGGAGTTGCAGCAGGGGCCATGGATTATCTGGTGCAGAGGGGCCCGAAGGATTTTGTTGGTTGTGCTGGTCCCGGCTTGGCAGCAGATTGCTGCTGCTACTGCTGGAGATTGGCCGAGAGGCCTGCTGCAGTTTTCCTGGATGTGTTGCTGGCTGGCAGAGATGAATGCTATGGTGGCTGGCCGGATTGGTATCGCAGAGGAGTTCTGCTGCAAGATGGAGTGTGGAGTAGTAGGAGGCTCGGGTTTGGCTCTGTTCTGGTCTCGGCTTGGCAGCAGATTACTTCTGGGCTTCGACGGAGTTGCAGAGGGCTTTTCAGGTTCTTGACTGGTGTGGAGGAATATGCTTGGTGGAGGAACACAGCTGCGGGCTGGAACAGGGGCTGGAGGAAGGAGAGAAATCAGAAGACAGGGGAAAAAACAAAGAGTTGAGAGGAAGAACAGGAAGAGGAAAGAAAAAAATAGAGAAAGAAGACGGGAGAATGAGCAAGGGAAGAGGGAATATAAAGTCTAAAGAAAAAGAAAAGAGAAAGAAGAAGGAGAAGAGAAGATAGCAAGATGAAAAAAAACAAAGCCAACTAATGAAGAAGAAGAAGAAGAAGAAGAAGAATAAGAAGAAGAAGAAGAGGAAAAGAAGAGGAGAAGAGAACCCCCACGGGGCTGTCTGCGCAAGGAGAGTAAGAGAAGGAGATTTAAAGGAGGCATTGGGTGCCCTAGACCCGGATAGCACTGACCTGACCCGTTTGGAAAGGGTTGACCCGGCAACTTGATTTTTTTTCATTTTTTTTCATTCTCTGTTCATCGCAAATCTGACTCTTCTGGAGCTTGTATCTCACAAAACTCAAAACATGAAAGTTGTAGATGATCTTTTTATCTTTCTCTAAAAATTTGAATCATCTCAATCGAAGCTCGGACGGAAAAGTTATACATGAAATACGAACAAGTGTCGGTTTTGGTTCCCGGGAATTTTCCTGCGACAAAAAATTACCAAAACTTAATAAATAATGCAATAAAGTTCAAGAATGACAATTTTGGCACTTTATTAAAATATTGGATAATTTTAGATATTTAATTAAAAATATAAACCGTAAAGTTCGGGTTAAGTTGCCCAATTACGTAGTTTTGACGCGTAATCACGTCACTAATAGTGAAATATTAGTCACGGTTCACAAAATCATTACTATTAGACCATTATTAATAATGGACTAGGAAACTCGTCACTAATAGTTTTGTATAAGTGACGGGTCATAAAACCGTCACTAGAAAATTAGTCTTGACCGAGGTAAAAGTCAAGAATAATAGTTATAGTATTAGTGACAGTTTGTGAAACCGTAACTAATAGTCATGTGTTAGTCACGATTCATGTAACTGTCACTAATAATGTAGTATCAATAATATTAGTGATGGTTTAGCACAACCATCACTAATAGTTTTTGAATTAAAAAAAAAAAGGAAAAATTTAGGAAAAATAAAAAATTAATTCGAAACGTTATGAAAATTTGTGAGGAGGTAAAGGGCACATTTTGGAGGCAGTGGGTAGTCTATTTTTTGGTTTTGCACTATGGGAAAGGCTTGAAAAATGCTAGGGAAAGCTGTGGTGCACAATGCGCTAGTTGTTTCAAATTTTTTTTTTTTTTTTTGGTTTCTTCTATTATCTATAGTGAAGTTTTGCAATGATTGGACTGATTTTTTAAATGCAATAGAGGTTGTGAGATCTTTTGAAACTGTTCATCACAGTAAAATGAAATTTGATGCTCGAAAAAAAAATAGCGCGTTTAAGGTTTGGATTCTGTTTTAGGTTGAATACTTGAAGAGAAAGATCATCACTAATAGTCTTATATTAGCTAGTACCGATGATTCTCACAAACTGTCACTAATAATGCATTTATTGACAGGTACAATGGTCAAGACTGATTCATAAGTAGGTTGATCTAATGTAGCAACGAAAATGACCAATCAAGTACAATTAGCAAAACACAGACATAAAAATGACCTCGCCTTATAAAAATACCTGGAAACGGACCAAGCTGATGAGTTGGGCCAAACACCCATCTCTCAAACTTTAGAGTAGAATGATCTATATAGCTATGGACTGGGATTAATGTTCTTAACATAGTAGATGAAAAAGATGGAAGAACTATCATTCATAGTGAGTTGAAAAGATTGATTCTTTAAATTTAAACCTTTTTGAGTTCATACATTTTGGAATGACGGTGTACAGACCATGCTTGGCTAGTCGTTTACTACTATATAATTTGTAGCTAGCAGTGGACAAATAAAACCAATTGCTGAGTTTGTCTAGGAATCTAAACAGGAAAAAAATAATTAATTAATGTTTTGGGCAACGTAACCAGTGTGCTTCACACCGCAAATGAGAATTTGGATGAGTTGAAGATAAAATACAATGAGAAAAGTATGTGCTTAAGTAGAATGCTTGAAGAGAAAGACCGTCACGTACTAATGGTTTTTTGGATTTTCTATCAATGTATTGTTGCTATACAAAAATGATAAAATAAATAAAAACAAAATTATATAAATAAATTAGTAATGGAATAATTAATAATAATACTAATAGTAGTATGTTAGCTTTAGTGTATTCCCAAGAGGGGGGTGAATTGGGTAATTAAAATTTCCTGTGTTGATTTCAATTTCTCAATCAGTAATTTCCAACTTAGGGTTTTTTTAAGCACATACCAATACCCCAAAAGAATAATACTGAGCAGATATATATAACAAGTGTAGCAGATTCTGTATTTCCAAATCATTTACAATATTTAAAGCATGCACAACATTCATATAACTATTCAAATATAAACATACATGTGCATAAATTAAATTTCATAAATATAAAGAGTATAAGGAAAGAGAGAGCCGACATATGATATGTTATCAGGGTTCGACCAATTGTGCCTATGTCCCCACCTCTAACTCGCAAGCCCAATGATTCCACTAATGCTCACTTAACGGGTGGAGCGGCACCATTTACACCTAGGTCAATTAGCAGGGCTAACCTCAACCTACACCTTACCAGGATGGTGAACCTAGATTTCTTAACCGGATCTAAGCCAATCTGGAACTATTTAATAGGGCTAGTCTCGCTCTTCAGGTCTGTGCCTGGAATACAACGAATGTAAATAATTTTTGCATACAAATAAATGCTTCTTAACTAAGCAGACAAATACCACTAACAATTAATCAATGCACATCAATGATATTGGAACAGTAAGCTCAGTGATGTGCTTTTTGTGCAAGCAACACTCAACAAGATATAATCACAAGTATGCTCAAGAGTGTATAAACAAGCTATTTCTTTGAAACACGATATTCAAATCAACTCAAAAATTATTTTCTTCTATGAAATAGGCTCAAGAGTTGTTTGAAAAATAATATATCTTGTAAAATATTTGCACACCAAAAATATAGCTAAAGAAATCTTACAATGACAATGCAAAGATCCTTAAGCTAATGAGTTTTTTGCAACACTAGATTTATCAAATAAAATATGTCAGAAACTCTTGCTTAACTCTCCAAAAAATTGAACACAGTCAACAAATGACAATGAGAGTATTAAGCAATATGTGATGGATCTCTAGCACTCAAGGCACTCTCACTAAGTTTGGTTTAATCAAGAAAATCGGATTGGAAAAGTGTCAGAGAGTAGTATGAGCAAAATAGGGTTTTGAAAAATAGGGAAAATGTTAGCTTTTGTTATATTCCCAAGAGGGGGGGTGAATTGGGTATTTAAAAAATTATATCTTTGGTCAATCGGTTTAACAATAGTATTACTCAATCTAGGGTTTGTCTATGCAATTATAAATTCAATCATTCACAATAGTAAAATATAAACATTCATGTGCTAGAATTTAAAATGCGAAAATTAAAAGCTCGTACAAGAAATATTATCGGGGTTCGGTCAACTGTGCCTACGTCCCTGCCACTAACTCGCAAGCCTAAGGATTCCACTAAAACTCACTTAACGGGTGGAGCGGCACCGGTTACAACTAGGTCAATTAACGGGGCTGACCTCAACCAACATGCCTTACTAGGATTGCGCATGTAGCTTTCCTTACTTGGTCTAAGCCAGTCCGGGACTATTCAACAGGATTAGTCTCCCTCTTCAGGCGTGTGCCTGGAATACAACAGATTTAAAATTTTACATACAAACAAATGCTTCTTACATAAGTTGATATGTACCACTACACACAATATAATCAATGTACCTCTTTGATGTATGTACTAGAAGCTCGGTGCTCTATGTGCGCAATCAACACTCAATATTATGGATAATCTCAAATATTTACAAGAGTGTATAAACATGGTTTTCTTTGAAACACAATATAAAATATCTCAATGCAAGCTTAGGGTTTCAAAGATGCCAATCATAGTATTCAAACAACTTCAAAAATATTTTCTCAAATGTATCGAACACAAGAGTTGTTTGAAATCTAGCTTTGTAAAATATTTTTGCATACAAAAGAATAAGCCTAAATGAGTATTGCAATGATAATGCAAACTCACTTAGCTATATGATTTTTCCCAACCAAAGATTTATCAAATGAAATCGGGGGAAAAATCTAGCTTAACCCTCAATATGAAAATCAAATGTATAATATAAAAGTGAGGGTTTCTAACACAATATAACAACCAATAAACACTCACAAGGTAAGATTTCTTAAAGGAATGAAGGCATTTGAGGGCTATGATTTAGTAGGAAAAAATAGGATTTGAAATTTTTCAGAGAATTTTGACTTAATCCTATTTGCTAATCTTGCCTTAATTTTGCAAATAAAGAGATATATATAGGCATAGGCAAAATTATGATCGTTGGATATACCAAGGGTATTATTAAATTAATTTTAAAAGCCATTAAGAAAATTAACCCTGTTTACTTAATTTTAACCATGGTAAAAATTAATTTAACTCGAGAGATTCAGGTGCCCATCCCAAGGTTCGGTCGCCCGAACAAACTCAACCAAAAAAGTGCTTTTTCGAAGTTCGGGTGCCGAGTCTGGGATCGGTTGGTTAAACAAAAGACAGAATGTTTACGTCTGCAATTTGGGTGCCCAAAGCTAAGTTTAGTAGCTCGAACTTACCAATTTGGTCGCCAGAGGCATATTTGAACGTAATGTTCGGACGCCCGGGTTGGTGAAAAGGTGTTAGAATTGGTGTATTCCCAAGAGGGGGGGGGGGTGAATTGGAAATTTAAACTTTTTCTCCTAGGCAAATTTATCCAATGGCGATATATGCACGAACTAGGGTTTGTCCGTGCAATTTTTGAATGCGTAGATAAAAATGATATGGAAATTAAATCAAACGCATCATTCATACCATAACATATATGTGCGGAAAATATAAAGTGCGAACATATAAACAAGGCACACGATATGTTATCGGGGTTCGGTCAACTGTGCCTACGTCCCTACCTCTAGCTTGCAAGCCTGAGGATTCTACTGATAGCTCACTTAACGGTGGAGCGGCACCGATTACAACCAGGTCAATTAGCACAGGGCTGATCTCAACCTTAATCAGGTCAATTAGCGGGGCTGACCTCAACCTACACACCTTAACATGATGGCGCACCTAGCTTTCCTAACTGGGTCTAAGCTAATCCGGGACTATTCCAGGGCTAGTCTCCCTCTTCAGGCCCGTGCCTGGTAATACAACAGTATTTAAAATACAACCAAATGGCACAATGAATATGCTTTCAATTAAAGCAGATGTGTACCCAGATACGCGCAATCACAAACACCACAATTTGATCTAATATGTAAGATCATTGTGGTCCAGATAGTTTAACTCTCAAGGATATTTTCTATCACTATAGTGTGTACGTGAGTGTCAAACAAGCAATCTTTGTTTCACGATATATTCATCCAATAAGTTCACACAAAGATGTCAAGTCTCAAGTATTTCAATTAGTAGGATGTCTCAAGCAAGCAAGTGTCAAATGAAGTATATGCTTGGATTGCAAAAAGAGTTTAGCCTTTGTATTCAACTAGAGATATGAATCAATGAATATTGCCATAGGGAATTTTCTCACTCAAACAAATATCTCTTTAAAATAATTATCAAGATAAAGCACACTAGATATTTGAAGGCATTTTGAAAATATTTTGCAACCAAAAATAAATGCAATCTTCTCAAGATATTGCAATGAATATACAACCTCAGAAGATCAAATAAAAGTCTTCTTAGGAGAGACTTATTAACAAAGTCCCCTAAGAATACTTAGGTTTAGCTCTTAACAAAATCGTTTCAACCAAGCAGAACAAGGAGAGTAAACCTTTCCAAACAAATACTCAATCAACTCATAGAGAGTTGGCAATAATAGAAGGTAAGCATGAGTGAATGAGGCTAAAAAATAAGTAGCATAGGCTTTTGGATTTTCATAGAATTCTTCCCTAATCAAGGTAGCTAATCGTCACCTAATTTTCGCAAATGTCCTCATATATATATAGATATGGGAGGAAATATGACCGTGAGGGACCTATTGGGTATTACTAGGAAAGTTTAATGACATTTCAAATATTTTAACCTTGTTTAAAAAATGTTTAACTACGGTAAAAATCAAGGCAACTCGAGAGGTCCGATTGACCAGAAATGTTTCGGTCGACCAGGTCTCATATGGTTCGATCAACCAGGACATTTTTGAACCGAGTGGTTGGTCGACCGAAAATGCCTTTCCAAAAGGCAATTTTCCATTTTACCAAGATTTAGTCGATCGGGCCATTTTGAATTGGCTGGTTCGGTCGACCAGACCGTTGGGATTTTTCCTGAGGACCCTCGGTCGACCAAGTTGTTGGAGTTCATTTTTGTCTCGGTTGACTAGATGGTCAAACATTTGACCCCAGGAGGTTTCAGTCGACCAGGAGTTTTGAACTGCAATGGTTTGGTTAACTAGGACCTTTGTTGATCAGGACCTTGGTCAACTGTTGACCTAGGTCTGGATCGGTCGACCAAGCCAAATTGAACTGTGTTGGCCGGTCGACCGAAAGTGCACCATGTGTACGTTTTGATCCAGTTTCAAGAAATACAGACCCTATTCAAGTGCCTAACAAACATATGTGCAAATGTGCGTATCCTAGGGTCATTTATGTCAAAAATTAAGACACCAAAAAAGTCCGGTGTTGGTCGATGAAAATCCTAAGGTCTTTCTAAGGTTATTTCTCATTTACAGTTTGTTTGAGCTTACAAAATAAATCATACATGTGATGTGTGTGAGCTTATTACAAACTAGAGCCCTACTTACTATTACAGACCAATTTTCACAAATGAGTTATATTACAATTAAGATCGATAATCGGTCTTCGAACTTTACTTGCTTTGTGCCCATCTTGATCTTAACAATCCTAGTTCCTACACAAAACCTCAAGCACCAATTAGATACAATGAGTATTTGTCATAATCAAAATCGGGCGTGACCAATAAGGTCAACAAAAGGTGTCAGGTCAGGGATTCAGTTCCTCTTGGATGATGCAGTCAAATATATTCGGCCGCCTGAATCCAAGTCAACATGTTGACTTGTCCACGGTTCGGGTGCCCGAGGAGTTTTGAACGCCACAAGTTCGGTCGCCCGACCTCTCTCAAAATTTTCAATTAAGTCCAATTTTTGTTTCAATTAATTCCCTTGATTATGTAAGTGAAATGGGGACTGTTTGAGCATTTGATTAGAGACATATGGTCTTTCTATCTTATCGAAAAAATCCAGCGTCGGTCTACCTTTCCCTAAGGTCTCTCTAAATCCTGAGCTTATAAGTTCCTACATTCATATAATGCAAATTATTACAGACATTTGCCCTATGTTACTATTACAGACCCAAATAAGGCAATAATATAAAGTACAATAATGAGAAAGCTTCAGGGTCTTTGTTTTCTTCAAGTCTTCATGTGCCATCAACTGATTTCGCCAATTTGAACCTGTTGAACTTATAGGTCACGCCCGGTTTTGATTATGACAAATACTCATTGTGTCTAATGAGTATTTGAGATTATGTGCAAGAACCTCAATTGTCAAAGATCATAATGCACATAGAACAAATGAAGTTTGAAGACCAATTTATGTTTATAATTGTATTATATATATTCAGTTGTGTCATTGGTCTATAATAGTAAATTAGGGTCTTTAGTTTGTAATAAGCACACACACATCACATGCATGATATATTATGTAAGCTCAAACCAAGTATAACCTAAAGTGACCTTAGAATGACCTTAGGGTTTACTTCGGTCGACCAACACCGAATTTTTTTGGTGTCTTTAATTGTACATAAATGTCCCTAGGACACACACCATTGTACCCATAAATGTTAGGTACTTGAATAGGGTTTGCGTGATTCAAAACAGGACTAAAATGCACACTTTGTGCACTTTCGATCGACCGACCTTGGCAGTTCATTGTGCCCTGGTCAATCGAACCCAGGTCCAGGTCAACGGTTGACCAAGGTCCCGATGAATCGAACCATTGTAGTTCAAATCCCCTGGTCGACCGAAACCCCCTGAGGTCAACAATTTGACCACTTGGTCGACCGAACCAAAATTGAATACAAACTACCTAGTCGACCGAAGGTCCTCGGGAGAAGTCCCAACTGTCTAGTTGACCGAACCATTCAGTTCAAAATGGTTTGGTCAATTGAATCTCGGTAAAATGAAAAATCGCCCTTCGGACATGCACTTTTGGTCGACCGAGTTCCAAGTACAAAAATGTCCTAGTCAACCGAACCATATGCACTTCGGTCGACTGAAATGGTTCTAGTTGACCGGACCTCTTGGGTTACCCTAATTTTTTACCGTGGTTAAAATGTTTTAAACAGGGTTAATTATTTTAAAATAATTTAAAACTTTCCTAATTATTCCCAATAGGTACCCAACGGTCATAATTCATGAGGTGTCTATATATACCCCTTCATTTGGGAAAATTAGAAATTGATTAGCATACAAAGTCCAAATATTCCCTCTCAAGCAAAACACTACTATTCCTAGTCTCTCTTAAACCACTCATACTTACCCACTTCTATTGCCAAAATTCTTTGTAAGTTGATTGAGTGATTGTATTGATAGGTTTGCTCTCATATTTGATTGATTGATTCGATTTTTTACGAGAGCTAAGCCTAAGTGTTCTTAGGGGGCTTTTGCTAATAAGCCTATCCTAAGAAGACTTGCTTAATCTTTTGAGTATTACATTTGTGTTGCAATATCTTAAGAAGCTTGTATTTGTCTTTGGGTTGCAAAATCATTTTCAAAACATACTCAAATATCTTGTGTGATTTATATTGATATACTTGTGAGAAGGTATTTGTGTTTGTGATATTAATCTTTGTGCAAAAGTTATTCACTCACATATTTTTTGTTGAATACAAAAATTACATATTTTTTGCAAACCAAGCATATACATTATCTAATCTACGTGACTGAGATATCATACTGATTAATATACATGAGATTTGCTTGATATTTTTGTGTGAACACCTTGGCTGAATATCTTGTGATACAAAGATTGCTTGATTGATACTCTCACACACTCATTACACTGATAGTAAATATATATATCTGAGAGTTGAAATATTGGACCACACATAGCTTACATATTAAATCATATTGTGGTGTATGTAATTGCATGTAGTTGGGTACATATCTACTTCGCACAAAAGCACAATCACTGTACCAATATTATTTGATTGCAAATATTGCAATATTCTAGGCACGGGCCTGAAAAGGGAGACTAGCCCTGGAATAGTCCTTGATTCGCTTAGACTCGGTTAGGAAAGCTAGGTGCGCCATCCTATTAAGGCGTATAGGTTGAGGTCAGCCCCGCTAATTGACCTGGTTAATGTTGAGGTCATCCCTATGCTAATTAATCTAATTGTAATCGGTGCCACTACACCCTTAAGTGAGCTATTAGTGGAATCCTCGAGCTTGCGAGCTAGAGGCGGGGACGTAGGCACAGTTGGCCGAACCCCGATAACATATAGTGTGTCTGTTTACATTTCTGCACTTTATATTTACCGCACATATATGTTATGGTATGAATGATGTGCGTGATTTAAATTCCGCATATTTTATTTATCGACACATTTGGAATTGTGTAGAAAGACCCTAGGTTACCAAATCATATTGACTTCTGACTTAACCTAGGAGACAAGTTTAAATTTCCAATTCACCCCCCCCCCTCTTGGGAATACACCAATTCTAACAATTGGTATCAGAGCCTCATTGCATTTGACTTAAACGCTTTTGCAAAAATATTGCAATGGTTCACTTTGGCGTATCCCCATTCGGTGAGGGACAGTCACTTTCCCGTCCTCCATTATTCAGTGGTGTCGATTACACCACGTGGAAAGTTAGAATGACCATATTTTTGAAATCTATGGACTAGAGGGCCTAGCTTGTGACTGTTAAAGGAAGATGTGTACAAATAAATGAAAATGACTTTAATGTGACTAATTCTAATGCCATGGACATGTTATATCTTGTCTTAGATTCTGACATTTTTATTGAGTTTTTGGCATGTCAGACTGCAAAAGAAATTTGGGATGAGCTAGAAAAGAAATATGAAAAATCCCACGAGAAAGAGATCACTCCTCCGAATGCTCTGAATTCAAAAGATCAGGAGGAGGTAAATCAAAAGTATATAGCATTTACAGTCAATGAGGTATATGATTCCCATTCTATCTCTTTGATGATCCCTGTGCTGAATGCTATATTGTGTCACACGCTCAATCATTTATTGAACATCATGATAGTTTCGTTAATATTGCATGTGATAATTCATCTGTTGATTCCTATAATATATTTGGTGATGAATCTTAAAATTTTTCTTGTGATGATAATGGTACAAATGAATGCAATGATTCTTGTATCGTTCATTTTGATAAATCATGTGATGAATCATTTGATGAGATGCCTTCATATGGAAAACTAGAAGAAACCTCATTTAAAATGCATAAAATTCTAGTTGAAATATCAAAGAAGAAAACATTTTTGAAAGATGAAAATGAAAAGGTTGCAAACCGCTTAAATGATTTGAAGGAATATCAGGCCACACTAGAAGGGAGAAAAATGAAGAAGATTTTGAAAATTATTTGCTTAGAAAGAAAAAATAAAAATTATTCTAAAATGTTTTTCAAATCCATAAGTGATAAAGACAATCTAAACAAACCCTTCGAACCTAAAAAGAAAACTCATTTCAAAAAGGGTTCAAGTTGCTTACATAAAACCAATAGTCTAGCCTCATTGAAAAAAAATGGAATAAATAAGCACAATCCTTTACGTATACTCAATACTTGCTTGTTTTGCAAAACTGTGTGGCACATATGGGTTAATTGCTTACTTAGAAGTGTCAGAGACTTAGAAAAGGAAATTAAATGGATAATTAGTGAAGCAAACCCCGTAGGAATTAAGGAAAAATGGATTCAAATAGAAACTGTAGGACTGGGAAATGATTAATGCTTAAAATGAAACTCTTAGTATACACACTCACTAAGCCATCTTGTTATACTAAGACTTTTATCCACTTCCAAATGGACATGGCATCTATGCTTAGTACTTAATTCCAAATGCTTAACCCATGCTAACATGAAAATCTCAAAAGTTAAGCAACTGTTGTCCATTGCAAAAGTCTGTGGTTTAGGGAATCCATCTCACACTATATACCATATTATCCTAAACCCATTCTTGAACCTGATGCCCTAAACAAGTAGAAGTCATCACTCTAGGTGTAAGCACTAGTGGTTACAAATTCCTAATCCGATAAGTGCTTGTTAAAGGATATCATTCCTAATCAAAATTATGGGCATCCACTAGGGAAGTATTCCCTTTCAGTTTAAATTGTAAACCCTTTAATTTTGATTTATTCAATTCATAGGAAGTCCTCACCAAACCACAATCATACTCTGTGAGGTTTCACCAATTCCTTGGTTTGTATCCTTGCTCCTCTATGTCATCATTTCTGAACGATACTCTCCAATCACCAAAGAGCATAGTTTAAGAAAAGCCACATACTCCTTAGTGCTTGGTGCTGAAATAGTATGGACTTAAAGGGAAGTAATCTACGTTCAATAAGTCAAATCTTGGTGCATACCTCAATTGTGTAATACCTCTTCACCAAGCATCCCTTAAGAATCATGTTTATGTTGTAACATATTAAATTTGAGCCTAAGGGAGAACTTTGGATCAAAATTAGGCAAAATAGGGAAAATTCACTATGCTGGATCAATGGAGCATTGTATGAGTAAAGTTTCCTCGTCAATCGAAACATGTTGACTTTGACCCTCACGGTCGACCGAACCTCAGTGAACATATTCCCATGGTCGACCAAAAATTTCGATTTTCCCTTGGTTGACCGAACATGGTTATAGTACTTCCTCTTGGTTGACCGACCATCTCAGTTCAAATTCTCCCCGGTCAACCAAACAGTGTCAGTGCATGGAAAACATCAATCGTTGGTTGACCGTAACTGCTTCTGGTCAACCGAGCTGCGATATATATATATATATATATATATATATATATACTTTCTCCTCGTTTAAAACTCATTTGCGCGAAAATATTAAGAGATCCCTCACCTTTTCCTACCATTACAAAGCAAAATTTGATTTCAAGCCTCACATCCTCCATCCTACAGTCATGACACACATTAAAGCCCATGACATAGCACACACTGAGGATGAGTACTTTATTTCAGAACGGTGCAAGGTCAGATACATACGAGAGTTTCGTCCTAAGGAGGCGATATTGGGTAAGATCCTAGACTTGGATTTTATGAATCAGTGTTTTAGCAACGTAATGGACACGTTTGAATATCAAGGCTAGAAAACATTTATTTCATACTAGCCTGGGGGGTCATTACCCAACGTACATTAGGATGTTTAATGCAAATTTGGGTAATGATGAAAATGGGTACTTCTTTCGAGTAAAGGACCGATGTACATTTCGACGCACAGTACCTTTCAGATGTCTTTGATATTGACCATGGAGATTTCGAGTGCCCAGATGTGGTAAATTCCTGGATATACGAACAAGAATTCACGGTAGCCACATGACTCACTCAAAAAATGAGCAGCTCGAAAGCTATCCCAAGTATAGTAGTTACGTCGTGTAATACTTAGCCCAAGGGCTAGATCGTGTCCTCAGAGAATGCATTTTAATATCAAAATTTACGTTCTTTCAATCGAAATTAAAAAGGTACTGAGCTCAATTTAGATTTGGGATTTCAAGGTTGTTGATATTTTTTTCAAACTAATTAAAATAACACGCAAAGTGAAACCATAAAACTAACATGCATGGAACTAAGGAGTAAACAATGGAAACTCTAATCTACTCAAAGAAACATTGGGACACACGTTCATTAAAAATGGCAACCTAGAACATGGAATTAGAAACACACAATGGAAACTCAACCAAACACACACACGCGAAATAAAAACCAAATCTTTAACATGGACCGATAATTACGAACCAACATCACAATTTAAACGTGGACTAAATACTAAATTTTTAATACGAACCAAGAACTCAAACCGGAAAAACAAAACACAAACAAAGACCTAAATTTAACGAAACACAATAAAGCCTTTTTTTTTCTTTTATTTAAGAACCGAACCAGACCTCGTTAGTTTACTGCAAAATAAACTGAAGTACTAGTTAAATCTACCATGAAATTAATTGAGAAAATACATAAATAAAGTGCAATAATAAGAAACACCCTAAACAACTACTCAAAAACTAAAACTTTCCAATAAACCTCAACGAGAAGTTAGCAATATCCAACTAAATAAATAATTTTAATAATAAAAATATACCTTAGACAATTATTCAAAGTCACACTTTTCAAACGAAACTAAATAATAAAAAAAAAAAAAAGCACAATGTTTGCATAACATAAAAAAAAAAAAAAAAACAAGAAAAGAAGAGAGAGAGAGAGAGAGAGAGAGAGAGAGAAAGAACAGAGCAGAGCCCGAGTGTTGCAGTGTTGAGCAGCAATAGATGGATGGTGCTCTCGGGTGTGACTGGTATGGTTGACAACAGCAGCACCTTCTAGAGTGCTCGGCGGTACTGCAGAGACTAGAGGAGGCCGAAAGCTACAAGAGGAGCAGCTGGAGTGGCTGTTAGCAGATGGCCTTCGGGGAGAGAGGTAAGGTGGCAGCACTGGAGTAGGAGCGAAAGAAAAGAAAGGGAAGAGTATGGAGAAGAGGGAGAGAGGCAGGAAGAATCAAGAGAGTCTGAGGGAGAGACAGAGGTTGAGAGGAAGGAGGATAGTGAGAGAAATTAGATAGAGAGAGAAAGAGAAGGATCAGAAAGCTTAAAGAAGGGTAGACAGAAGAAAGGCCGGAGAAAGGAAAAGAATGCAGGGGGAGAAAGAGAAAGGAAGAGGAGTGGTGTGCCAGGCACACCTAGGGAGAAAGAAAAGAAGGAAATAAATAGGGGAGAGGGGGAAGAAGCCCTAGGATCCGGATCCAGTTAAGTGACCCGACCCGCTACATAGGCGGGTCACATCACTAATTAGTTTGTATATTTTTTTTTTCTTTTGTTTTTTTTTTTTTTCATTTCTTGTTCTATGTTCTCAGCAAAAATTGACCCTTTTGGAGCCCATTTCTCATGAAATTTAAAACACAAAAGTTGTAGATAATAATTTCCTCTTTCTCTAGAAATTTGAATCGCCTTGATCAGAGATCGGAAGGAAACGTTATGCATAAAATACGAACAAGTGTCGGTTTTGGTTCCCGAAACTTTTCCTGCCACAAAAAATTACCAAAAATTCATAAATTGTGCAATAAAACTCAAGAATAATAAATTCGTCACTTTATTAAAATATTGGACATAATTGGATATTTAGTTAAAAATATAAGCCGTAAAGATCAGGTTAAAGTGCCCAATTACGTAGTTTTGACGCGAAATCACACCCCCCAACTAACATTTTGCTAGTTTCTAGCAAATGACGTGAATGAATTTCAGGGTAGTGCCAACAACTATAAACTCCAGTGATCATGAAATCAATGCACATGCGACGCAACCATACCATTTCACATACAAGAACATAACTGAATTTCACAATAGCTCATTCATAATCAATTCACATTCTCCAAAGCACATCACTCATGCAAATTTCATCGTTTATGTCATTTAAGAATAGTATACTCACACGAAATTAATCAGTGACACATTTCAGAGTTAATGCAGTAATATAAGTACGAGTATAAACAGGTAAATTCTCGAGGTGTGTATGATGTGTGTAACTCAATACACCTAGGATACCAGTGGACACCTACAGAACGGTCGCTTTGACTCAGCCTAACTGATATACCCTAAAAAAAGCTCAAACAAGATGAGTTCACTCGTCATATATGAGGAGGAGTGTCACGATCAAACATCGCACATATTAAAAGGAACAAACGCTAAGTGCACGGAGTGGAATAGTCTAGAAAGGATCTAACCTATCTATAAGGTGTTGGATCCTTCACCCTAGCATCTTCTCACCTACTCGGCATATCCAACTGAGACCACCCTAGATCGACTTATTCACATACTTGTCATGAATGCATCTGAGGCATTAATCAGTTGAAGAATCTTCATACGTGGGAAACATGTGTCGTGTCCTTGACTCTTTGTGATATGTATGTGGATCAAGCATTAGCGTTTCATCTCATGCGCATGTGTATTGCTTATTCTTTCTTCTACTCATTTTTCATTTTCTGTATTTTCTTGAGCAATAAGGACAATCTTAACACTTCTTTTGTAATCTTCATACCATCAATGGGAACTGAGCTCGAATAGTGGTTTATGAACTAAGTCTATCTCTAGGGGTGGCTCAGCCTTCACATTTTGAGTAGGCTACATGACCTAGGTTTCTATCTCCCCACTAGGTGTCACCTCTATGCTGGCAAATAAAAAACAGAGACAAGTTTTCAAGAAATCATCCAAAAAAAGAGAATTGAGTTCTGTGAACTCTGATTTGATATTAACGCTCAAAAGGCAGATAAATAGCTCAAGGATATCTCACAAGATGTCATAATTGCCACAGGTGTTTTCTCAATGCTCACAGGAAACCCTAAGTGCAATGAATCACATGAATGTGTCTATTTAGTCTCGTGAGATGCCATATAAATATAAGAAATTATACAGCTAGATTAACACGAATGTACGACCAATCAATTCTTCATGGAGTCATAAGATCATATAAAGAGAAACAACACATGATTGACTCAAGTGTGTAATTCGTAAGATAAACGCAAGTATGTGAAGGGTATACACAGTGTTAAGGATGCCATAGTGCAGTGTAATTCCTCAGTGCTCCTCTTTCTTTCTCTCTCTTTTTTTTTATCTTTTTTATTTTGATTTTTTATTTTTTTTTATTTTTTTTAAATAAAACCTGGTACGTGTACGTGCACAGTGTCACATGCAAATGCTCATCCCCCCAAACTAAAGTGGAACATTGTCCTCAATGTGAAAGTATAGGGGAAATAGAAAATACTGTGCATGAGAAAAGTAAGGCGTACCTGAGTGGCGAAATAATGGAAAAGAAAAACTGAACTACAAGAAAATAGACCTGAAAACTAACTAAAAATAAAATAAGATAAAATAAAAGGAATAGAAGGGAAAGAAAAACATCACAATTGTCTGGCGAAGGCTCAGGAGGAATTTCATCTGGTGGCCGCAGGTCTATAAATTGCACCAGCGGTTCTCCAAATTTGAGCCACCACAATCGATCAGTCTTCATACCTACACAAAAATTAGCCTTAAATGAATTAATGCATGTCAAAATATCAAACAATACATGTGCAGCTTGACCTTTGTGTGTTGACAAGAAAAGGTCTTTATTCAACATCGTGTCCAGGAAATTTGCTTCTTTACGAACTAACGTGTGATGAGAAATTATTGGAGCAAATACCTGTAGTTCTTCAGAAGCATTAACATTATGAGTTTTACCTAGTTATTTGAACATGAGACTCTCACCAGTCTGGTGACCCTCTTGATCGGGTGTACAAATCATCATACCACTGCAAGGTTTTACTTCCATATTAGGCTCCTTAACATTTGATTTAGGCGAGAGTGATGATTTCACGGTTTCTGGGCTCTGAGAGTGAGGTACCATAGGTTGGTACTCCGTATGAGTGTCAGTATCCTCATCAACTAACTGCTCCACTTTTGGGTTCGCTTCTTCTCATGTTTCTTTGAATTCATCTATTTCAGCCGTAACTTCTGGTGCTGGGGCAACTGGTTGCCCAGCGATGATCATCTTAGGTTGGGGAACTTCTTTCTCGCTTCGCAAAGTGATGGCGGTCTCTGCTGCCTCAAAGAGAACATCGTGCATTTGTTGTTGTGGTTGTTGGTACTCTTGAGGATTAGGCTGAGGTTCCGCAAGCAATTCTTCTTTTTCTAAGTTGTCCAACTGTGTGCTTATCGTGTTAATGGTATCCCGCAATTCATTATTATGATTGACTTGAGTTTTCATGAAATGCTGGAGCATGTTTCCCATCTGTGTTATGCTATCCTCGAAAAGGTCTGACAGTGTACAGCTCCGAGGGATCCATTGTGGCTGATATTAAGGCGAAGGATCATCTGGATAATATGTTGGCTTATACGCTTCTCTACAACTAATTGTGCTGATAGGGTGTGCAGTCATAGGTGCATGATCGTATCGTGTATTCTACTATGAGACATTTTCAGCTAGGTAATCGAAGAACGATAATACCTGATCTGGATCCTTACTAAAGAGTTCTCCATTGCACAAGGTCTCGACAAAATGCTTGCAATCAGGGGTAAGAGCGGTATAAAAATAATCAGCTAACCTCCATGAGTTGAACCCATGACGTGGACAAGTGCTTAGTAGATCCTTGAATCGCTCCCAACAAGCCCAAAATGCCTCGTCATCCTGTTGCACAAAATTAAGAATCTATTCCTACAAATATTTAGTTTTCTGTGAGGGACAAAATGCATGCAGAAATTCATGCTCCAAATCAGCCCAATTAGTGATAGAGTGAGGTCTCAAGGAATGAAACCAAATCTGTGCCCTATCCTACAAAGTAGTAAGAAATAAATTCAATGTAATAGATTCGTCAGTTCTAGTAGGAGGGAAAAATATGTTGCAGGTTAACTCAAACTCTGTAAGGTGCTGATAGGTGCATTTAGATTTCGTCCCATAGAACTCGGGTAGCAATGACGTCCTCCCGCGCTACATCATGAAATTAAGCTCGTCATAAGGCAAAACAGTGGAAGATTATGCAGTGGCATATTCAAGCTGCAAAAAGTCCATTATCGAGCGCGGTGCAGGTGCAACCATTTTTCAAAACTCAATTTTTTTCTCTTTTTGTTTTCTGCTTTTTTTTTTCTTTTTCATAAAAATAAGAAAAATGACAGGAAAAAAGCTAATTTGAGACTAAGACCGACATTCCCCGGTAACAAAGCCAAAAACTTGACTCACTTGAAAAATAAGCAGCTCAAAAGCTATCCCAAGTATAGGAGTTACATCGTGTAACACTCATCCCAAGGGTTAGATTGTCTCCTTAGACAATGCTTTTTAATCTCAAAATTTACGTTCTTTCAATCGAAATTAAAAAGGTACTGAACTCAATTCAGATTCGGGATTTCAAGATTGTTGAGATTTTTTTCAAACTAATTAAAATAACACGCAAAGTAAAACCCTAAAACTAACATGCATGGAACTAAGGAGTAAACAATGGAAACTCTAATCTACTCAAAGAAACATTGGGACACGCATTAATTAAAAATAGCAACCTAAAACATGGAATTAGAACACACAATGGAAACTCAACCAAACACACACACGTGAAATAAAAACCAAATCTTTAACATGGACTGATAATTACGAACCAACATCACAATTTAAACGCAGACTAAATACTAAATTTTTAATACGAACCAAGAACTCAAATCGGAAAAAAAAAAAACACAAATAAAGACCTAAATTTAACGAAACACAATAAAGCCTTTTTTTTCTTTTATTTAAGAACCGAATTGGACCTCATTAGATTACTGCAAAATAAACTGAAGTACTAGTTAAATCTACCATGAAATTAATTGAGAAAATACATAAATAAAGTGCAATAATAAGAAAACACCCTAAACAACTACTCAAAAACTAAAACTTTCCAATAAACCTTAACGAGAACTTCGTAATATTCAACTAAATAAATAATTTTAATAATAAAAATATACCTTAGACAATTATTCAAACTCACACTTTTCAAACGAAACTAAAAAAAAAAAGAACAATGTTTGCATAGCATAAAAAAAAAAACAAGAAAAGAAGGAAAAGGAAGAGAGAGAGAGAGAGAGAGAGAGAGAGAAAGAAAGAATAGAGCAGAGCCCGGGTGTTGCAGTGTTGAGCAGCAGCAGATGGATGGTGCTCTCGGGTGTGATTGGTATGGTTGACAATAGCAACACCTTCTGGAGTACTCGGCGGTACTGCAGAGACTGGAGGAGGCCGAGAGCTGCAAGAGGAGCAGCTGGAGTGGCTGTTAGCAGGTGGCCTTCAGGGAGAACTAGCAACAACGACGGAGTGGTTATGTGGTGTTGCTCTCGGGTCCGTGGAATAGCAGCAGCTGTGAGTTCAGCTGGAGGGTGGCTATCTGGTGTGGCTGCAGTTTCATCTTGCAATAGCAGTGGAGTGGAGCTTGGGGCTACTATAGGCTTGCTGAAACTGAAGGATGTGAGAGACCAAGGGAAGAGAGAGGTAAGGTGGCAGCACTAGAGCAAGAACGAAAGAAAAGAAGGGGAAGAGTATGGAGAAGAGGGAGAGAGGAGGAAGAATCAAGAGAGTCTGAGGGAGAGACAGAGGTTGAGAGGAAGGAGGATATTGAGAGAAATCAGATAGAGAGAGAAAGAGAAGGATCAGAGAGCTTAAAGAAGGGTAGACATAAGAAAGGCCGGAGAAAGGAAAAGAATGTAGGGGGAGAACGAAAAGGGAAGAGGAGTGGTGCGCCAGGCACACCCGGGAGAAAGAAAAGGGGGAAATAAATAGGGGAGGGGGAAGAAGCCCTAGGAACCGAATCCAGTTAAGTGACCCAACCCACTGCATGGGCGGGTCACATCACTAATTAGTTTGTATTTTTTTTTTCTTTTGTTTTTTTTTTTTTTTCATTTCTTGTTCTCTATTCTCAACCAAAATTGACCCTTCTAAAGCCCGTTTCTTATGAAACTCAAAACATGAAAGTTGTAAATAATCCTTTCCTCTTTCTCCATAAATTTGAATCGCCTTAGTCGAAGTTTGGAAGGAAAAGTTATGCATGAAATACGAACAAGTGTTGGTTTTGGTTCTTGGGACTTTTCCTGCAACAAAAAATTACCAAAAATTCATAAATTGTGCAATAGAACTCAAGAATAATAAATTTGGCACTTTATTAAAATATTAGACATAATTGGATATTTAATTAAAAATATAAGCTGTAAAGACCGGGTTAAAGTGCCCAATTACGCAGTTTTGACGCGTAATCACCACATTTGCAAACCTGACCCTATCTGATCCAAGCACGGCCAGCCAAAACCATCCCCCACAGTACAGACAGTTTACATTAGAGGCAAAAGTTGTGCCCCAGTTGATCACTTATAATGTCTTGCCTAAGGCAGGGTCTAGAGTGCACGTGTCTTTCTTAGACTGTTTTATTATGTGGTGTCTATTTGTCCGGAAGAAGTTAGATCTGCCCAGCCTGATAATTCAATGGATGATGGCCAAAACGACTGGCCACCGAATTATAATGTCGTATGGCAGTATCCTGAACAAGCTATTTAGATCCATTGGAGTCACACGCTCAAATGTGGCTTCACTGAAGAGAAGACGACCTGCTGATATCTTCTTTGGCGTGACCTTGAGACTGATGGGGTATGAGCTCGTTGGCAACATCTAGGTGCCTTCTAGGGGTGCAGCAGCACAGGAAGAGGCTCCGCAGGAGCCACCACAGCCTGCGCAGCCATCAATTATGAATCTTATGGTCGCCATCACCAGTTTGTCTGACTCATTTGTACAGTTACGAGGATCAGTCTAGTTAGACCTGCGAGATTTGGCATCGTCATCCACTGCGCTTTGTGAGGAGTTCCAGAAATTCTCCATCTCTACTTCCAGTTGCTTTACTGATCTAGAGAGGTCCATGGAAGTCAGTTTCAATGAGCTGAACAATCTCATTCAGGACATGTAGGACGAGAGATACCGGATGACCATGGATTTTGACTTCGATGTCGGTGATGGTGGTGATAGAGGGGAGTTCAAGACTCTGAAGTAGCTTGCATATCATATTCCGTGGCCTTGATTTATTTTATATTATTCTATATCATTTGGTCTGTGCTTATATAAAATAGCTTTTACTTTTCTTTTATGTTATCAGGACGATCACACACACATTATGCTGATACTATCATGTGTTACCTGTTTTGATTACGATATATATGTCAACAGTACTTTGATGTGCATGTGCTTGTGGTTGAATGACTGCTCTATTGAAATGCATGATTAGTATAGAATGCCTCCTGCATGGCAGATGCAGTTGATGAGAATTGCCTGCTGGTAGACTATAGGTTCTCGCATGCCTTACTCTTGAGATACTGCTTGGTTAAGAATTATTTTTGTGTCGGTAAAGTTTGGGAAATGTCCTGTTTACAGCCGGCATGCTGCCAAATTTTCTATAGACATTTGCCTAAATAACTAAAACAATCTTCTTTTGTGTGCACAAAATCTAAATATCTCATAGTTGATTCATTTGCAGTGAAATGTTACATTCCTTGAGGTTTATTGTGCACATATACATTTAAATTAATTGGATCAAAATGCACACTCTTAGGGGGACTCACTTAGCATTAAAATCATTAGGCCCTGAGAAACAAATATGTACTCTTAACTGTATATTTGTGACACTTAATACTAGACCATCATGCTTTCATTGCTATGTATTGCTTGAAAATATGGATTTTTTCTGGCCACAAAGATGATTATGATAAAAGTGAGTTTAAAATATTTTTGAAAGGATGAGTGAAAACCTAAAGAAAATTTAAATTTCATCTTCACATAATCATCAGCTATTTAAGGAATCTTGAGTGGAATTTACAAGTCTAACTAGCCTATCATTGTTGGTATTTCTCATTAGTTTAGACATTGTAAAGCGACTCATGTCTATGTGTGCACACTTCTTACTTCTATAGCATGATTATATTGATTATCATTTGTGATGTACAACTTGTCCACTTTATGATCGTATTGAAATTTTATTTGCTTGATTGGACATTACTAGACTCTTTGACTAGTTATGGATAAACTGTTAGGACATATTTAAACTCAAACAGGTTACATTTATACATGATTCATTTTGGAAAGTCCGATTTACAAACGACACTTTGTCAAAATTTTTCTAAATCTTTTCAAAATACTTCTTGTATAACTGTAATACTTACCCATTGCCTAGGTCATTAACCCATATGGCCCTTTTTGTTGTTGCCAAAAGGGGGAGATGGAAAGGGGCAAAAATAATGGGTAAAATGAATTTGAGAGGGGGAACCTTTTTAGGCTTAACCCTATATTTTTGTTTGTCGTATTTGTCATCATCAAAAAGGGAGAGAATGTTGAACTGATAGGTCACGCCTGGTTTTGATTATGATAAATACTCATTGTGTCTAATGGGTATTTGTGATTATGTGCAAGAACCTCAATTGTCAAAGATCATAATGCACATGGAACAAATGAAGTTTGAAAACCAATTTATGTTTATAATTGTATTATATATATTTAGTTGGGTAATTGGTCTATAATAGTAAATTAGGGTCTTTGGTTTGTAATCAGCACACACACATCACATGCATGATATATTATGTAAGCTCAAACCAAGTATAACCTAAAGTGACCTTAGAATGACCTTAGAATGACCTTAGGGTTTACTTCAGTCGACCGACACTGAATTTTTTCGATGTCTTTAATTAGACATAAATGTCCCTAGGACACACACCATTAACCAATGAATGTTAGGCACTTGAATAGGATTTGTGTGATTCAAAACAGGACTGAAATGCACACTTTGTGCACTTTCGGTCGACCGACCTTGGCAGTTCATTCTGCGCCGATCAACCAAACCCAAGTCTAGGTCAACGGTTGACCAAGGTCCCGGTCAAACGAGCCATAGTACTTCAAATCCCCTAGTCGACCGAAACCTCCTAAGGTCAACAATTTGACCACCTAGTTGACCAAGCCAAAATTGAATACTATCTACTTGGTCGATCGAGGGTCCTCGGGAGAAGCCTCAATTGTCTGGCCGACCGAACCATTCAGTTCAAAATGGCTTGGTTGACCTAACCTCGGTAAAATGGAAAATAGCCCTTCGGACATGCACTTTCGGTCAATTGAGTTCCAAGTTCAAAAATGTCCTTGTCGACCGAACCATATGAACTTCGGTCAATCGAAATGGTTCTGGTCGATCAGACCTCTCGAGTTGCCTTGATTTTTTATCGTGCTTAAAATGTTTTAAATAGGGTTAATTATTTTAAAATGATTTAAAACTTTCTTAATTATTCCCAATAGGTCCCCAATGGTCACAATTCATGGGGTGTCTATATATACCCCTTCATTTGGGAATATTAGAGCTTGATTAGAGTACAAAATCCAAATATTTTCTCTCAAGAAAAACTCTCACTACTATTCCTACTCTCTCTTAAACCACTCATACTTACCCACTTCAATTTCCAAAAGTCTTTGTAAGTTGATTTAGTGATTGTATTGATAGGTTTGCTCTCATTGTTTGATTGATAAGCCTAAGTATCCTTAAGGGGATTTTGCTAATAAGCCCATCCTAAGAAGACTTGCTTAAGCTTCTGAGTATTACATTTGTGTTGCAATATCTTAGGAAGCTTGTATTTATCTTTGGGTTGCAAAATCATTTTCAAAACATACTCAAATATCTTGTGTGATTTATATTGATATACTTGTCAGAAGATATTTGTGTTTGCGATATTAATCTTTGTGCAAAAGTTATTCACTCACATATTATTTGCTGAATACAAAGATTACACATTTTTTGCAAACCAAACATATACATTATCTGATCTACGTGACTGAGATATCATACTGATTAATATACATGAGACTTGCTTGATATCTTTGTGTGAACACCTTGACTGAATATCTTGTGATACAAAGATTGCTTGATTGATACTCTCACACACTCATTACACTGATAGTAAATATATATATATATATATATATATATATATAGCTGAGAGTTGAAAAATTGGACCACACTGAGCTTACATATTAAATCATATTGTGGTGTATGTAATTGCGTGTAGTTGGGTACATATTTGTTTTGCACGAAAGCAAAATCACTGTACCAATATTATTTGATTGCAAATACTGTTGTATTTCCAAGCACAGGCCTGTAAAGGGAGACTAGCCCTAGAATAGTCCCAGATTCGCTTAGACCCGGTTAGGAAAGTTAGGTGCACCATCCTGTTAAGGCGTGTAGGTTGAGGTAAGCCCCACTAATTGACCTAGTTAAGGTTGAAGTAAGCCCTGTGCTAATTGACCTAGTTGTAATCGGTGCCACTCCACTCTTAAGTGAGCTATTAGTGGAATCCTCGAACTTGCAAGCTAGAGGCGGGGACGTAGGCACAGTTAGCCGAACCCCAATAACATATCATGTGTCTGTTTACATTTCTGCACTTTATATTTACCACACGTATATGTTATGGTATGAATGATGTGCATGATTTAAATTCCGCATATTTTATTTATCGACACATTTGGAATTGTGTAGAAAGACCCTAGGTTACCAAATCATATTGACTTCTGACTTAACCTAGGAGAAAAGTTTAAATTTCCAATTCACCCCCCCCCCTCTCTTGGGAATACACCAATTCTAACAAAACCTGCACACAAACTTGGAAAACATTAAATACCAAGAGTATTTGTCCTTATCAAAACTGGGAATGACCATAGGGCCAACGGAGAATTTTAGTTTAATCCTAATTGCTAATCCATGCTTAATTTGGATGTCTATATATATATATATAGAGGAAGGGAAAAAATAAATGTTGTGGGACACGCTTGTCTTTTTAAAATCGTTCTAATCAAGTTTAGAAAATTAATCCCACAATTTTCCTTAATTTTCTTATGTAAAAATTCACCAACCCGAGAGTTTTGGTCAACCAAACTTATGGTTCATTCGCCTGAACAGACACAACCAAAAACACAAGTTTTCATTGTTTGGTAGCCAGAATGAATGTTTGGGTGGCTAAACAAGGCAATTTCCAAAAGGTCCACGATTCGGTTGCCTATCCCTAAGTTCGGTAGCCTGAGGATGATGAAAAGGTACATAGTACTGGTTCGGTTGATCGAGGACGCTATGGTAAATTTGAGTTCGGTCGCTCAAACCGAGGTCAACATTTTGACCGGTCACTTGTTCGGTCGACTGAGGCAAAATACAGTGCCAAGTTCGGTCGCCTGAAGTCATATGATTTTGCATTTGAAGTCCAATTTCAAAACAAAATATTCCCCAGATGATATATGTGATAATGAGGACTTTCCTAAGTGTTATGCAAGGACCTAGGGTCTTCCTAAGGTCTTTTGAGAATACTGAAAAAATCTAGCATCAGACGATCAAATCATTTGGTTAGCTTGCTTCCTACTTGCACGACATGCGGAGATTATTATAGACCCATTTAAACTGAAACTATTATAGACCCAATGCTAAAAAATACAACAATAAATATGCTGCGTCTTCGTATTTTTTCAAGTTACTACATGCTATCAATATAGTCCAGCTAGTATGATCCTACACACAAACTTGAAGGTCATCAAATACAAAAAATATTTGTCATTATCAAAACCGAGTATGACCAATAGGGTCAACAATCTCCCCCTTTTTTATGATGACAAATATTTGCCTACTTTTCCCCTTTTTGCAATAGCAAAAAGGGCCTAGATAAACATTTAAGTGTATATAGGCAAATAAGAGGAAAATATCATTCATATATAAGGTATGATTTGGAAAAATTTTAAGAAAATTCGGCAGCATGCCATTTGAAAATAGAGCATTTCCCAAAAATACCTGTATAGAGATGACCTGATTCAGTTTTCATATTAACAATTTATCCACACCTACTTAACTCAAATTGTTCCGTATGATCAAGAATTATTACTTTCAGCATCCAAAAAGATAAAATAATCATACAATGCACAATGAATGACAAAGTATGAAATATAGTAATTAAGCACACAAACAATATAGTTGGTCATATGAATTTAAATTGACATAAAAAATATGATTAGACTAGAATTATCCACAAACCATAGCAATTTAAATCATATCATAAGACCCGTAAAAAATTTTATTTTAAAACACACGACACATGATAGCAAATAGAAGGAGCATAAAACAGTCTAACTAGTTCGCATGTAATTTCATGTGAAATTATCGAACCAATTATGCAATTTTTAAAAAACATATATGTTTATATATATCCCCCTTTGATATTTGCAAAAAGTGCTGGGGGTTGCTTGCCAAAACAATTTTAATTTAAAGTAAGCAAGCAACATTTTTCTGGTTTAGCATTTTAAGCATATTCATAATATATAACTAGAAAACTACAACCATAATGATCCTAAAAATTTAACAATCACATGCAAGATCATATGGCAAATCAAGTGACTGTGGCAACAACAAGCACATGCCACACTATATTTAAAACATATCTAAGCTAAAAAGTTTGTGAGCATAATATGATAGACATTTTAATTTTAGATGCTCCCCTTATCAATTTGAATTCTAGTTTAGATGCAATAAGCTGCTTATACTAGATAGAGAATTTTTTCATTATGCTTAGTAGTATAAGTCACCAATCCAGATATTTAAAACTAATTATTCTGAGTATTTGTTAATTACATTTGTCACTTGATTAGTATAGTTGTCCCTATAGACCATAGATGCATAAGAGAATATATATTAAGGCATGCTATGTAGTGCATGACCCAAGAACATTTCATATCAAATCATAGAACTTCAAGTGCAGGATATAATGTTCAAGGATATCATAAGAGCCTCAATATTTCAGTATAGTAGACGAAAGTGATGCATATGGGTCATTTATGTGCTTCCTATAGAGATGGATCTAAGTCTTTCTAAACATTTGATGATTATGCTAGGATGAAGTTTAATATTATCAATTTTCGCTCATTCTTTCAAAAAGATTTTAACATTAATTTTATCATAATCATCTATGTATAAGGTTCTATTTTAGGAAATTTTTTCAAAAATTCAACAGCATGTTGTCTGTAAATCAGACATTTTCCTATAAAACCTGTACCTGATAGGTTCAATCAACCAATTTATAATTCAGTTCAAGGCATACGAGAATCTATATCCACTACTAGTATACAATATATATCAACTGCATTCGTCATGCAGGAGACATTCTAAACTAAGTATGCAATCAGGTAGCAATCAACAAATGATACAAAAGATAAACTATCAATTAGAAGTTATACTTACTTAACGCATAATGAATAGTAGGAATTCAGTGCTTTTCATATTAAGGCATATGGGCATAAAAGATAATAATCATAAGAGCATTTAATGTATATATATTCATGAAGAGAAATGCTTCCCCTAAGTTATGCACTTCATCATTTTATTCCTTTTTCATCTCAAAATGTCTTAGCCAAGAATCTTAAGATTTTTAATGATTCAAGCTTGGCTATGATTGCTTTAGGCTTATCGAATCAAAAAATCACAAACAATATTTTTCAAGGTCATCAACCTGCCTTGCCTATTTTCTTATGAATCTCAATGTGTATGAGAGACACAGGATTACATACTCTTAAGGATTATACTTTCTGTTAAGTTTGATAAGTATTCATTATGAGTGGACATTTTCCAAAATATTTGCGTGCTTAGTAATCATGTCCAGGTATGAGTAAAAAGCATCTAGGATAGTATGAATTTTTGAATACAACTCTTTGGATAGTGGTATGAATCCTTTAGATATAATTATAATTATGAAGCAAGGATAAATTTGGTGAGCAGAAGAGATGTCTTATGATAAGCACTTAATATATATTAGTCATTTATGATCAATAGTGCTTCAAGCCTAGAGTAATGCCTAAATTTTGATCCAAGCTTTAACTAATGAGATTAAGATTATAAATATGTAGAATAGGATGGATCCCTAAGACTCGTTTCTATGCAATGGACAACATTTGCTTAACTTTGTGATTTTTATGTTAGCATAGGTTAAGCATTTAGAATTAAATACCAGGCATAGACGTCATGTCCATTTGGAAGTGGATAAAGAGTCTTGGTATAACAAGATAGTTTAGTGAGTGCGTATACTAAAATTTTCATTTTAAGCAACAATCACTTCCCAAACCTACAATTATCATAGCCCCCTAAACCTAGAAACTAAGGAAAGATTAACTAGAAGATAATTTCAATTTTGAATCATTTTTTCCTTAAGTCCTATGAGGTTTGCTTTCATAATCATCCAAATCATTTTCTTATCTAAGCCTCTTCCATTTTTACCTGACGTGGCATGATTATGGGTTTGATGAACTAACCATGAACCCTTTTTGAAAAATTTATTGCTTTTAATTCTTAAGGGTTCATTATGATTATTCTTTCCATTTTTAATTTCGAGTGTTATGCTAGAATAATCATCAATTACTTCTTCTAAGCAGATAATTTTTAATATCTTCTTAAATTTTCTCTTTTCTAAGGTGGTATGATAATTTTTTAGTTCACCTAATTGCTTAGCCACCCTTTTATTCTCATTCTTCAAAAATGATTTATGCTTAGATAACTTTGTTCGAAATTTATTTATTTTCAATAAAGTCTTATCTAGCATTTCATATGAAGGCATGCTTTCATTTATCAACTTATCCCATGATTCATCAAAAGATATATCATAGTTATTATACGAATCATTGCATGCTTGTTCAACAGGACTATCACAGAGACAATCTAATGATACAACATACGATATACTACAATATTTTTCATGAGAATCATCGCATACATTATTGACAGTATCATCAAAATATGATTTAGCATATGACACAACATAGCATTCAGTGCAAGAATCATCAATTGAGGCAGAGATAGAATTCTATACCTCATGTTCTGTTAATGCACTAACCCCATCATTTACCACCTCCTGGGTGGTGGTTTCATTCTCCTAGGATTCTCCATATTTTCTTTCAAGTTCATCCCAAATTTCCTATGCACTTCTACATGCCATGATCTTAATAAAGATGTTAGAATCTAAAGCACAATATAGTAATTTCATGGCATATGAATTTGCATGCAGCAAAGTAATATCATTTTCGTTTACAGGCATACAAACTCCTTTGACAATCACCTGCCAGGCCCTCCAACTCATAGATTTTATAAATACACTCATTCTAATTTTTCAGGTGGTGTAATCAACACCACAAAATACATAAGGACTGGAAGGCGACTGTCCCTCGCCGAATGGAGATACACCAATGTGACCCATTGCGATCTTTTACAAAAGTTGTTAAGCCTAACGCAACGAGGATTTGATATGAATTGTTAGCTTTGGTGTATTCCCAAAAGTGGGGTGAATTGAGTAATTAAAATTTCCTAGGCTTATTTCAATTCTTTAATCAGTAATTCCCAACCTAGGATTTGTCTAAGCACAACCAATACCCCAATAGAATAATACTAAGCAAATATATATAATAGATGTAGCAGACTCAATATTTCCAAATCATTACAGTATTTAAAGCATGCACAACATTCATATAACTATTCAAACATAAACATACATGTGCATAAATTAAATTTTAGAAATATAAAGAGTATAGGGAAAGAGAGAGTCGACATGGGATATGTTATCGAGGTTCGGCCAACTGTGCCTACGTTCCCGCCTCTAGCTTGCAAGCCCAAGGATTCCACTAATGCTCACTTAACGAGTGGAGCGACACCATTTACAATCAGGTCAATTAGCCGACATGACCTCAACCTACACCTTACCAGGATGGTGCACCTAGATTTCCTAACTGAGTCTAAGCCAATTTGGGACTATTCAATATGGCTAGTCTCCCTGTTCAAGCCCACGCGTGGAATACAACGAATGTAAATAATTTTTGTGTACAAGTAAATGCTTCTTAACTAAGAAAACATGTACCACTAACAATCAATCAATGCATATCAATGATATAGGAACAGTAAGCTAAGTGATGCAATTTTTGTGCAAGCAACACTTAACAAGATATAATCACAAGTATGCTTAAGAGTGTATAAACAATCTATTTTTTTGAAACAAGATATTCAAATCTCAATAATAAATCAGGGTTTCAAAGATGCTGCAACAATATTCAAATCAACTCAAAAAATATTTTCTTCAATGAAATGGGCTCAAGAGTTGTTTGAAAAATAATATAGCTTGTAAAATATTTGCACAACAAAAGTATAGCTAAAGGAATCTTGCAATGACAATGCAAAGATCCTTAAGCTAATGAGTTTTTCCCAACACTAGATTTATCAAATAAAATTTGTGGGAAACTCTTGCTTAACTCTCGAAAAAATTGAACACAATCAACAAACAACAATGAGAGTATTAAGCGATATAGGATGAATCCCTAGCACTCAAGACACTCTCACTAAGCTTGGTTTAATCAAGAAAATTGGACTAGGAGAGTGTATAGGAGTAGTTTGAGCAAAATAGGATTTTGAAAAATATAGAGAAATTTAGCTTAATCCTAATTGCTAATCCATGCTTAATTTTCCCAAATGAATGGATATATATAGAGGAAAGGAAAAAATAAACGTTGGGGTACATGCTTGTTTTTAAAATTGTTTTAATCAAGCTTAAAAAATTAATCCCACAATTTCCCTTAACTTTCTTAGATAAAAATTCACGAACCCGAGAGTTTCAATCGAACGAACTTATGGTTCGGTTGCCTGAATAGACACAATGAAAAACACATGTTTTCATTGCTTGGTACCCCGAATGAATGTTTGGGTGGTTGAACAAGGTGATTTCCAAAAGGTCCGCGATTTGGTCGCCTATCTCTAAGTTTGGTAGCTCGAACTTGTCAATTTGGTTGCCTAAGGTTAAAATGTACTGTAGGTTCGGGCGCCCAGGAACTATGGAAAAGTACATAGTACTGGTTCGGTTGATCGAGGACGATACGGTTATTTCGAGTTCGGTCGCCCGAACCAAGGTCAACATTTTGACCGGTCAGCTGTTTGGTCGACTAAGGCAAAATACAGTGCCAAGTTCGATCGCCCGAAGTCATATGATTTTACATTTAAAGTCCAATTTCAAAACACAATGTTCCCCAAATGATATATGTGATAATGGGGACTTTCCTAAGTGTTATGCAAGGACCTAGGGTCTTTCTAAGGTCTTTTGAAGACACTAAAAAAAATCTGGCGTTGAATGATCGAATCATTTGGTGAGCTTACTTCCTACTTGCATGATATGCATAGATTATTATAGACCCATTTAAACTGAAACTGTTACAGACCCAATGCTAAAAAATACAACAATAAATATGTTGCGTCTTCGTATTTCTTCAAGTTACTGCATGCTATCAATATGGTCCAGCTAGTATGATCGTGCACACAAACTTGAAGGTCATAAAACACAAAGAGTATTTGTTATTATCAAAATCGAGTATGACCATTAGGGTCAACATAGTACTTATATAAAATAATTATAATAATATCACAATTTTTTTTTTAAATCGTTATTAAATAGGCCGAACAAATATAATTGTACAAAAAAAATACTTTTATATTAATATGTAAAATTAATAAAAAAACCTTTAATTATTTTACAAAATATAATTTCAATAAAATATTGATGTTGTCATTTATTTATTACCTAAAAAAAAACAAAAGGAGTAAAATAGTCAAATGGAAAATTTAGCCGAAATATTAGTGATGGTTTTTAGACATCGTCACTAATAGTTGTTGTATTAATTAAAAATATATAACTAATTATACTAAATATTAGTGATGGGTTAACAAGTATTAGTGGGGATTTACGACCGTCACTAATTTTCTGAAATATTTTAGTCCTAACTCATTTTGATTCTCCCCACTTCTCCTTCTAAAACCCTCCTCCCCTCCATTCGTGCTTCAGCCTCCTCCTCTCCACTCATCGGCTCCATCGCATTTGCTGCTAGAGTCGGCACGAGTCCCCCCAATCTCCCTCCTTTCCCCCCAATCTCCCTCTCATTTCCCTCTAATGCTCCCTCCTTTCCCTCCTTCACTACCCACGACACCCGATTCTCCCTCCTTTCCCTCCAATATCCTCCTCCTTTCCCTCCTTCACTCCCTAGTGACACCCTCTCAGCACGGGCTCATCATTCTCCTCTTTCCAACTCGCAGCCTCAGGTCGACTTGCAGACCCTCACGATTGTGGTTGAAGCTTTAGGGTTCTTCAAACCCTAGCTACTCCGTCCTTCTCCCCTCACTAACTCGTCGATACGTCACACTGACTTGAGTCCTAAAAAAACCCTCTCCTTCGTTGTTCTTATGTGGTATATTACATTTCTCATTTCTCTTTTCTAATTTTCCCCACTTGTGGGCGATGTCTGAAATATGAATTTATAAATAATATATTTGTATTTTTTTTTTATCAAATTTTGTTGCTACTTTCTACTTTTTCGCCTGATTTCTTTCCATCAGCGAGAAAGTTGGTTCGAGTCTCATTTGCCTTGACTCTCATTTTCACTTAGAATATGGGCATTGCACAAACTTGATAGGCTTTAATTATACCCATCTTCTTGAAATGGCTATCAAGATTCTTATTTTGAAGTAAACATTGACATATACATCATCTATGCATTTTTTAGAATTATACAACACAAACAAAGATTTGATTATGAATTTACTCCTTGATGCTTATAGTTGTCTTAGTCACATATCTAATTTACTACTTTGTTTTTATGTAAAAATATAGTGCTAAATTTATATGAGTAAAAGGATTGGAAGATCAAAAATGGTTAAAATATTTAATACTAGTATAAAATGGCACGGGGTGGATTTTTTCATGTGTTTGGAGTGAATTTAAGTGTAGTTGTCATTTGTTCAGTTATATATGAATGAGGTAATGCCCTTTGTGATCAATCCATGTGCTTGAAGTGAATTTAAGTGTATCGACATTTGTTTATTACATGCTTGTGAGGTAGTGCTCATTGCGTGTTTAGATTGCTACAAGAATAGGTTCGCCTTATGTGCCATCTATGCAAGTACTCTTCATGTGCTCTTTTCTTGCACCATTAGAGACACATATTATCTTTTGTGTCAGAATTTGATCATATTCTTTTACATTTTCCTAATGTTTTCTTATCTTGGTTTGCCTGCACTAGAACCTCTAATTTATAGCCAAAAATCTTCCTCTGCTAAAATGATAAAAAATTCATGGACAGTGTTGCAAGAACATGAATTTGTGTAAGTTTGAAAGAGCATTAACTTGAAAAATTAAAATTAAAGGAGTGTATGCAAAACAATCATACCAATAAATGCAAACATACACGTGTGGAAAAGTTAAAACACAATTCAACTAACCTTGAACTTTTGCGCACATACATAGGCCCCTGTTCTGTACTTCATTTCCCCACTTCATCAACAAAGTCGTATCCTCCTCCAGGCACAAAATCCCAACCTCTAATTCCACAAATCGCTTCTTTAAAGCCTCAACCTCAGCCTCAGCTCTCACCTTCGCGTACTCCAAATTCTTCATTTTATTCTTCAGATAAGCAACAACCTCCTTCTCACCTTCACGAGAACTCCTCGAAGGCCCAAATAACATTTTGCATCCCTCCTTCCTCCCCTTTTCCCTATTGCTCGTTACTCTATTATCCTTTTGCAAACGAATGATCGTATCTTTAGTGTCTTTGTACTTTTTCTTGAAGTCTTCCAATTGATCTTTAAGCAAGCATTTAATGAATGCCAGCTCTCCATTCTACTCTTCATTTGTGAGTGATCTTCTGGTGAAGATCACACTTATATAGGAGCATTGATCAAGCACTGCCGCTCAGTAAATGCTTGCATGAAGATCAACTGGAAGACTTAAAGAAAAAGTACAAATACGCTAACGAGATGATTGTTCGTTTGCGAGAGAATAATAGAGTAATGAGCGATAGGGAAAAGAGAAGGAAAGAGGGATGTGGAGGTTATTAGGGCCTTCAAGAAGTTTTCGTGAAGGTGAGAAAGAGGTTATTGCTTATCTAAAGAATAAGATGAAGGATTTGGAGTCCAGGAAGGTTAGAGTCGAGGTTGAGGTTGAGGCTTGGAAGAAACGTGTTGGCCTAACAAGGCTTACAATTCTTATTTTGATGATAACAAATCATGATGTGTTTAATATGGTTCAAGTGAAAGTTTTTCAGGAAAAAGGAAAAACTTAAAGGTAGTGACAAAGCTCAAAAGATAATCAAGCTTATGGATTAAAAAGAGATCTTGAAGAGCATGAGGATTAAAGATAACTTGATGAAAGCTCAAAGAAAAGATTAGAAACTCAAAGACGATGGAAGAACAAGGACTTACTTAAAGATCAAAGGATTAAAGTTTTAAGGATGTTTGAATGTAAGTACTTCAAGTTAATTTCAAGAAAGGTTTTTTTGAAAAAGAAAAATTTTTGAAAAACAGAAGGGTCAGGCGACTCTCTTCTTATGGCAGGCGACTGCCAAATTAAATGAAGAATTTTTCAAAGAGACAGTAGCATGCAACGCGACTGCCTGAACATAGCCAGGAGCCCTGGTGATCATGCCAGGCGACTGCCTTGATTTAGGTTGGCGACTGCTAGTGTTCTGTGTTGTGAGTTTGTTCTATGACAGGCGACTGCCAAGTCGTGGCAGACGACTGCCACTCGAACGTTGGCTTAAAAACTCTCAACGGGAAGATTTTTTAAATAGATTTTTTGGACACTATTATTTTGAAAAACTTGGAAACTACTTCAAGGAAACTTTGGGGGTAAGGAATTACTTTTAAACATCTTTAAATAGCCCCAAACTTGAAAGATTTTTACACCAAGAAATTTTCAACAATCAAAGTTCTCTAAAAGGCTCTCAAACTCTCTTGTGTTCATTCATCAACTATTGAATTGTTACTGACTCAAACTCCGAAGTAAAGCCTTCAAAGTCAGAATCTTTCAAATTTTGGAGGATACTTGGTGATCTAAATTGAGTATTGAGCTTCAAATTATTTTATATTTGAATTACTTTGAAGTATTATTGTGCTGAATGTTGTACTAACCTACTCTGCCGTGAGAGTGTTTTCTTGTACACAAACTCTTCTCTATCTTGGTTCTTATTTATAGACGATTTAGGGCTGTAGAATCATTGGACCAAACGAGGGAATATCATTTGGAGAGGCAAGCTTTAGCCTAATGGAAGGAGTGATTGTAATCGGTATTGTTCCACCCTTTAATGGAACTGAATTAGTGAATCCTTTGGTGGCTTGCCAAAGGCGAGGACGTAGGCTGGGTATAAGCCGAACCTTGTAAAATCTTGTGTCTCTCTTCTTTCTTACTCTTTATTTTTTCAGCAATACTTACAACCTGCATGTATGCTTTAAATTGTTAATTCTGAGTGTATAGTTGTTAAATAGAATGGAGGATAATTTGTTTTCTACTTGATCAGCATTGATTGCGGAAACTGAAAAGGACTACATTGGTTAATCATCCTAAACTTATTAATCTAAAAGTTTGTTTAAAAGATAAACACAAAGAAGAATTGTGAGTTTGGAATAAACACAGGGCTTACATAAAATCAGCATGCCTTACAATTTATTATAGGGCTATTGATACAAAGATCAAGTTTTTGATTATCTTAGTGATTGGTTGTGGTTGAATTGTTTTTACTTGTTGTGATTGTTGATATAAAACAAAGAATTAAACTTGAAATAATTTTAAAATTTCAATTAACCCCCCCCCCCCCCCTTTTGGGAAGCTATCCTAATTTCAATTGGTATCAGAGCCTAGTTATAGCTAATTCCTAACAAGAAGCTATAAAAAGATCTAAATGGCTAACATAGGAATAGCTCCTTTTGGAGAGGGCCAATCCTCAACTCGTCCACCAATCTTTTGTGGACACAACTATACCTTTTGGAAAAATAGAATCCAAATCTACCTCCAACACATGGATTGGAAAGCATGGGAAGTAGTTAAGTATGGAGACCTTATTCCCACCAAAATAATAGATGGAAAACATATTCCAAAAGAGAAAAAGGATATGATCGATTCAGATTATAAGATGCTTTAAATAAACTCAAGTACTATGAATGCTTTGTATTGTGCTTTAGAAAGTAATGAATTTAATAGGGTCATGGCTTGTAAAACAGTTAAAGAAATATGTGACAATTTAGAAGTTACATATGAAGGAACTATTGATGTTAGGGACAATAGGATAGACATGTTAACAAGCGAATATGAAACTTTCAAGATGAATTCATATGAATCAATATCAAGCATGTACACAAGATTCACCCACATAATTAATTCCTTAAGTGCCTTAGGAAAAACTTATACCACCTACGAAATGATTTGGAAAATTTTGAGAGGCCTTCCCTCCATATGGGAACCTAAGGCTACAACATATATTGAAGGAAGAAACCTTAAGATTGCCTCCTTAGATGAACTCATAGGTTCACTCCTTACCTAGGAAATGGCTCTAGAAGAAAGAAATCCTGAACCAAAGCACAAGAAATCGATTGCTCTAAAAGCGTCAAGCCACAGTTCAAGTGAAGAAGAAAGAGAAACAAGTGACTTAGATCAAGATGAATTAGCATTCATCACTAAGAAGCTAGGAAGTTTTATAGAAGGAATAAAAAATTTCCTAAGAAGTTCAACAAAAGAAAAACTGAAAAAGGAGAATCAAGTAGAAAAGAAAATAAAAGTAAAAGTGAACCTCCTATATGCTATCATTGTAAGAAACTAGGACATATCAAACCGAACTGCCCATTGCTCAAGAAAGACAAGAAGAAAAAGAAGGAAGCTATGAAGGCTACTTGGGATTACTCAAGCGCCAGTGAAATGGAAAATGAATCAAGTGGACAAAAGATGGCAAACGTTTGCTTCATGGCGAATGATGAAGAGGTAAATTCCTACTACTCTTCAACATAATCTTGCAATGAATCCAATGACGAGTCATGTGATAGTATGCCCTTATACAAAGAATTACAAGCCAAATTATTTTCCTTATATAAAATATTTATAAAAAGTTCCAAAAGAAATATAAACTTGAGAGATCGAAATAAAGAACTTTTGAAGCAACTTGAATCATTTAAAACCATTGAAAAAGAAAAAGATTCTTGTATTGAGAAGTTAGAGGATGAAGTAAGTAAAGTAACTCAAGAATTAGACAAAACTCATAAAGAAAACTTGAATAGAAAGGATCAAGAAATAAATGAACTAAAGAAATTCGTAGAAGATAAAGAACAAATTATATATAATTTTACAAAAGGTAAAGATAATTTTAAAAAAATGATTAGACAGCAAAGGCTATATGGGAATAAAGAAGGAATAGATTACAATGGTAAAACAAACAAAAAGAATAAGAAATTATACATGGGATACTTCGTCAAGGAAGCCAAGCACTAAGCTAGCACTTCCTCAAACAACAAACATGAACACACTACTTGTTATATGTGCAAGACTAAATATGATGACCCAAAAATATATATATATGATTAAAGTACAATAATAATAAAATAATAAAAATAGTCATTAAGTTAATATCAATACAGAAGTGTTTTTCTGTAAGATCCTTGATTCCATGTTTGATGCCTAAGAAAGACCTTGTCTTAGCGAGTGCTCAGAGACCATTGCGGCTCAGTCGCTCCCTGGAGGTCGGCCTGGTCAAAATGGAATTTCATAGGATAAACAGGATAGACACTATTTGTACACGTAAATAAGTATATATACATAAAATAGTGTTTTGACAGACATAATTTGTAGAAATACATAATAAGATGATAATAATATAGGTATCATATGTGGGGCCCACAAGACTATGTGGGGTCCACATGAGTCCTGGAGCCACAAGACACTATTTATATACGTAAATAAGTACATAAAATAATGTTTTAACTGATATAATTTGAAAAAATATATGATAAAATAATAATAATATAGGTATCCTATGCGGGGCCCACAAGACTGTGTGGGGCCCACATGAGTCCCGAAGCCGTATGGAGGTTTACACGAGTCTCAAAGTTATGTAGGATGCATAAAATCGTATAAGAGTTATTCGAGTTACGTAGGATTCATTCGGGTCTCGAAGTTGTGTGGGGCCCACAAGACCATGTGGGGCCCACATGAGTTTTCAAAATTTAAATTTAATTCTTGTTCAAAAATAAATAATAAAATAAATAAATACTTAAAATAGTTTATAAGTAATAACAATGATAATAATAATGACAATAATGATTAAGAAAAATAATAAAATAATAAAATAATTAATTAACTAATTGATTAATTAATTAGGTAAGTAGTTAATTAAAAATTTATTTAATGGGAATGGTGGCAAGCACTCCCACATGGCCTCCATCCCCATCCCATACTCAACCCATACCTTGCCCATTCTTTAATTTTAAAAAATTATAATTTCACCCATCTCCCCACACTTTTATAAATTCTATTTCTTCCCCAAAATTTTCCTATAAATAGGGAGCTCTCAACTTTCATTTTTCACAACAATTTTCTAAGGAAGAGAAGGATTAGTGAGTGAAAGAATTTGTAGTGGAGTGAGAATTTTGAGTAAGTTCTCACTCACCCACTCTTTCCGATCTCATATCTTAAAGATAGTTATTGTGTTCGTAGCACACGGTAAAAGAAGAAGGTAAGTAAATTTTGATTATGTTAGTTTCTTTTTATTTTAAATTCATACCCGAGTTTATTTTGTACGTAAATTTTAATTATGTTACTTAGTTCCACAAAATTTCTATGAGTTTATTTTTACGCATATTTAATTATACCAGTTCTATCTTTAATATACTTGCATCTATTTTTGGGTTAAGAAATGTTCCAATCCCCTCGGGTAAATTTTCAGCATTTCTTTCTATTCAAAAATAAAATTATATATATTTTTAACACAAAAATTGTGTGGCATGAGTTTATTTTTACGTTGCATTTTTATGAAAATATGAGTAAAGATGAGATTTTCACGATATTATTTTTAAATTGCATAAATTATAATAAGATGATTTTAAAACCCCTTATGGCAACGAAAGTTCAAAGTTACAGATGCTCGGTACCGCAGCTTAAAGTTTATACGGATTAGAGTGCACCCACACTGTTTACAGAGTGGTTATTTATGTTAGTGGATTTCTCCTGAGTGCACACCTGGTTCCGGACCAGGACTTAATAAGGAAAATCTCACTTAAAGTTTACGTACGTTGATTTAGTTTGGTCGGCCAGCCAGCTAAGTCCAGTCTTCGGACCGCACAACCCAATCATGGGGGTAAACATGACTTACGGCAAACAGGCCTAAGGGTGGGTTTTTATAATATATATTTATACATATTTAATTACGTGTACAAAGTTACTGATGATTTGAAGGAAAAGTGTAAGTTTACGTGAAAAGGATCATTTTGGTACTTAAATGACGATCTAAGGAAAACGTATAAGGAAAAGTATATGTATGTTTATCATTAAATATTTTTACAGTTTTAAAGTTAAAAGTTTAATTTAGCAGTTATAGTATATGATTGTAAAAATTTACTGTTGAAACTGATGACAAAAGTTTTATGCAGAAATTTTTAAATTTATGTTTATTCTAAAAGCAGTCTTAAAGTTATAGTATTAAATATTATTTTACGAAATTCTTTAAAAGCTCATTTTGGCCACACACTAATAATAATCTTATTTACTTACTGAGCGTCCTCTCACCCCAATCATATTTTATTTCAGATAACTCTGAAGGATATGTCGGAAATCAGGCTTAGCAAGCATGTGGGTGGGGATTAGAAAAATAAAGATTAATTAGAAATATAGTATGATTTCAGATATTTACGTTTGTGTAATTTTTTTCTTTTGAAATAAGTGATTGTAACATGAATAATTAGCGCTCTGGTTTGAATAAAATTGAGTTTATTTGCTTCCGCTGTAAATTAGTAGTAAAAAGTTAATATCCCAGGCCCCTCGGGGTCGGGGTGTTACACTAAAGGTCACGTAATGTTTGATTGCCCACTAAAAAGGAAGTATGTTAAATTATAAGGAGAATGGAAAGTTAATAATGGAACTAACAACAAAACAAAGAAAGTTAAAAGGATTTGGGTTCCAAAAACTAACACAATGAATCCTCCATTGTAGGTATGTTTTAGGACAACATCATCAACGGACAAGTGGTACTTGGACAGCGGGTGTTCAAGACACATGACCAGAGATAAGACCAAGTTTTCATCTCTAAAACAAAAGGATGGAGGATATGTTACCTTCTGCGATAATGCCAAAGGTAAGATCATTGGCATTAGGAGAATAGGTAAAGAACCTTTCTATTACTATTGATAATGTATTATTAGTAGAAGGTTTAAAATACAATCTTTTAAGCATTAGTCAATTGAGTGACAAAGGGTTTGAAATAACCTTTAAGAAAGAAAAATGTGTTATTCAAAATCCCAAAGAAAATAAAATCTTATTTATAACTCTTAGGATAAATAATGTTTATTGTATAAATCTTGAGAATCTAACGAATCAAAAAGTAACTTGTTTGGCAGCCATGAATGAAATAAGTTGTGTCACAACCTGCTCATTTTCCACATTTGTTTTCTTATAATATCAACAGCACATTTCCCATCCTCTAGTTCAGCAAGTCACAATCTACCTGGACCCGTGGGTACCAGGGATATAACAGAACATACAGCAAAAGCCCTAGCAGCAGGAAATACACATTCATATGCATCTCAATACCATACATAACAATGCCAGAGTTATTACAAACACTATTTCCAATATATACATCCCAAAAATAAAACCTAGGAACATTTCCCATAAAATCTAACTATCCCTACAAAACTTACCCTTCAAAAAGGGCAGATAATCAGCACTAGGTTAGCAGGGCTTTTCCCGCTCTCCCATCAAGGGCACTTGAAAAGTTTATGAAATTTAGGGGTGAGACACCTTTCAGTAAGGAAAATAAACTAATACCAGTGTATGACAACATGAGTATTCTGTGTTCTACATATACCATATATAACATATTTAATACTGTTTATCAAATCTGGAAAAACATACATATATCATCAAAACATGGCAGAACATACCGCATTTTATATACATATCTCATCTCATACAATAATAATAACATAAAAACAATCCTGGTAGGTTAGCTGGCTGTTGTCATGTATTACCCGCACATGACTGGGTTGTGTGGCCCGAAACTGGGACCTGACAATGGTTAGCCGACCACTACCAAGTCAAATAGAAGTCTGTAGGTCCGATGGGTCTACCCAGACTAGTCCGTACACTAGGGGCAATAACAGCACACTTCTTGAAAATAACCATATCGACCATCCAATCTCACACCACTCCGTACAATGACATTAACACAGATATCATGATCACGAAGACCATGGACACATAGCAACGGTACCATGCAAGTGCTAGCCTAGACCAAGCCAACCAGGTTCTGATATCCTATAACATATACTAAAACTGTGATACATAGATATCTCACATCATTTATTTTCACATCAATCATATCATTTTGCATATATATATATATATGTGTATCATGAAAATCGTCGGCCCATACACCGGTATTACACATTTTATCATAGCTCGACCCGTACGCCGACAAATCACATAGCATAGCCCATACGCTGGAAAATCACATAGCTTGGCCCGTATGCCAGCAAATCACATAACACAGCCAGTACGCTGGAAAATCATATTGCTCGGCCCGTACGCCGGTTTTCCATCATAATAACCCATGTCTTAATCACATTCCCAGAAAACAATTTCTTATACATTTTTATACTCATGCCACACTAGCGGATTTTCACACATTCAACATACGATCATTTTCACAATATTTTCCAAATATGAAACATATATATAGATATAATTATTTCTCCTGAAACCAGATGTTATATATATACATATACATGCATTTTCTCAAAACAAAACTAGCTTAGTTTATCCCTTTAGCTGGCTACTGAGAAAGCCCCCAGAACAATCTAGTCTAACCCCATAGGATTCCCTGACCAATACCCTAAAATTGAAAATTCCAAGTATTAAACTTCAGTATTTTCATGCGTATATCACTTTTTTCAACTGTGAAAAATCCGAATATTGAGTATAAAGCCTTACCTCAACTTAGGGATGATTTCCAACTTCATTTCCCTGATGATCCACTCCGACAAACTTGTAAAGAACTTCGCAAAGAGCGTCGTGGTAGCCTCAAATCTTCGATTCGGCAACTGACGGGGCCAAAATTGAAGAGAGAGAGAGAGAGAGAGAGAGAGAGAGAGAGAGAGAGAGAAAACTGAAGAGAAGAGAGAGGGAAGAGAGAAGACTTCTTCAATAAGTTAAAAAAATCGAATTTATATATATATATATATATATATATATATATATACATATATAAAACAGTGTTCATTGACGAGTCCGTCATTCGTCGACGAAATTCAGTCGGCTCAAACCCCCCTCTTGGTATTTCTTCGTCAACGAAATTCAGTCCTTTATCAACGAATTTTCTTAAGTCTTCGTCGACGAAGTCGACTGCTTACTTCTGTTTCCGGCTTCCATTTCCCTTTTCTTTTATTATTTAAATACCATTTTATTCGGGTTGTTACAAGTTGGCTATGGCATAGGAAGTTAGGACATGCTAGCATGGACTTATTATCCAAATTATCAAAAAAAATCTTGTAAAAGGATTACCAAATACCAAATTTATAAAAGACAAGATGTGTGACGCATGCCAAAAGGGAAAGCAAGTTAAAACAAGTTTTAAAAAGAAAAGGTATATATCTACTACAAGACCTCTAGAACTACTACACCTAGACTTATTTGGCCCAACTAGAACCTTAAGCCTAGCAGGAAGACAATATGCTTTTGTAATAGTGGATGATTATTCATGATTCACTTGGGTATTATTCCTAACAAATAAAGATGAAGCTTGTGACATGCTAATCACTTTATGTAAGAAATTACAAAATGAAAAGTGCTATAATGTAACA